>NW_022986232.1:965863-1114343 GCF_902500255.1 Thalassophryne amazonica | reverse complement strand
ACAGAGAGGGGTGAGAGAGAGAGACAGAGAGAGGGGCGGAGAGAGAGAGACAGAGAGAGGGGCGGAGAGAGAGAGAGACAGAGAGAGGGCGAGAGAGAGAGAGACAGAGAGAGAGACTGAGAGAGGGGCGAGAGAGAGAGAGACAAGGACGGAGAGGGGTGAATGAGAAGAGAGACAGCGCGAGGAGCTAGAGCGAGAGAGACATGAGACGAGACCGAGAGAGAGAGAGAGAGAGACTGAGAGAGGGGCGAGAGAGAGAGAGACAGACAGGAAAATAAAAGTATCTCCCGTTTTCTGTTGATGACTAGATTAGACCAGACCACAGCGCATTTTTTCTTAATGAAAAGAGAAGAGTGTAAGGCGAGCACCTGAAATAGCTGTTAACATCTGTTGACAACATTCTCACTGTAGTGTTCCGTGATCACTGATTCGCTGTAAACCTGTCATCTGATACAACCCCAATTCCAATGAAGTTGGGACGTTGTGTAAAATGTACATATAAACAGAATACAATGATTTTCAAATCCTCTTCAACCTCACAGATGCTGGCTTTTGGTAACAATCTGGATGTTCATTGGAACTGGGGTTGTAGACTTATGAGTAAATTACAAGAAACGTGTGCCAACAATCACAAGTGCTACAACTTATGCCCAGAATGTGCTGGACGTTTGAGTCACACGCTGACATTCTTTGAAAATTTCAGCATGCCCAAAACCTTTTGAGGAGCTCAGCTGATCAGGATGTACATCAGTGAGCTTCAGCGTGTTTCAACATGCTTTTAACTTATAAAAAACTTACCCTTAACTTATTGGACTTATGCCAGCGATTTTTTAATACACTCAACAAAAATATAAACGCAACACTTTTGGTTTTGCTCCCATTTTGTATGAGATGAACTCAAAGATCTAAAACCTTTTCCACATACACAATATCACCATTTCCCTCAAATATTGTTCACAAACCAGTCTAAATCTGTGATAGTGAGCACTTCTCCTTTGCTGAGATAATCCATCCCACCTCACAGGTGTGCCATATCAAGATGCTGATTAGACACCATGATTAGTGCACAGGTGAGCCTTAGACTGCCCACAATAAAAGGCCACTCTGAAAGGTGCAGTTTTGTTTTATTGGGGGGGGGATACCAGTCAGTATCTGGTGTGACCACCATTTGCCTCATGCAGTGCAACACATCTCCTTCGCATAGAGTTGACCAGGTTGTCAATTGTGGCCTGTGGAATGTTGGTCCACTCCTCTTCAATGGCTGTGCGAAGTTGCTGGATATTGGCAGGAACTGGTACACGCTGTCGTATACGCCGGTCCGGAGCATCCCAAACATGCTCAATGGGTGACATGTCCGGTGAGTATGCCGGCCATGCAAGAACTGGGACATTTTCAGCTTCCAAGAATTGTGTACAGATCCTTGCAACATGGGGCCGTGCATTATCTCCAACCTTCCTTTTCTCCAACCTTCCTTTTCTCTCAGATTCTTGAGAGGGTAGTTGTAAAACAGCTAACTGATCACCTGCAGAGGAATGGTCTATTTGAAGAGTTTCAGTCAGGTTTTAGAATTCATCATAGTACAGAAACAGCATTAGTGAAGGTTACAAATGATCTTCTTATGGCTTCGGACAGTGGACCTATCTCTGTGCTTGTTCTGTTGGACCTCAGTGCTGCTTTGATACTGTTGACCATAAAATTTTATTACAGAGATTAGAGCATGTCATAGGTATTAAGGGCACTGCGCTGCGGTGGTTTGAATCATATTTGTCTAATAGATTACAGTTTGTTCATGTAAATGGGGAATCCTCTTCACAGACTAAAGTTAATTATGGAGTTCCACAAGGTTCTGTGCTAGGACCAATTTTATTCACTTTATACATGCTTCCCTTAGGCAGTATTATTAGACGGTATTGCTTAAATTTTCATTGTTACGCAGATGATACCCAGCTTTATCTATCCATGAAGCCAGAGGATACACACCAATTAGCTAAACTGCAGGATTGTCTTACAGACATAAAGACATGGATGACCTCTAATTTCCTGCTTTTAAACTCAGATAAAACTGAAGTTATTGTACTTGGCCCCACAAATCTTAGAAGCATGGTGTCTAACCAGATCGTTACTCTGGATGGCATTTCCCTGATCTCTAGTAATACTGTGAGAAATCTTGGAGTCATTTTTGATCAGGATATGTCATTCAAAGCGCATATTAAACAAATATGTAGGACTGCCTTTTTGCATTTACGCAATATCTCTAAAATCAGAAAGGTCTTGTCTCAGAGTGATGCTGAAAAACTAATTCATGCATTTATTTCCTCTAGGCTGGACTATTGTAATTCATTATTATCAGGTTGTCCTAAAAGTTCCCTAAAAAGCCTTCAGTTGGTTCAGAATGCTGCAGCTAGAGTACTGACGGGGACTAGCAGGAGAGAGCATATCTCACCCGTGTTGGCCTCTCTTCATTGGCTTCCTGTTAATTCTAGAATAGAATTTAAAATTCTTCTTCTTACTTATAAGGTTTTGAATAATCAGGTCCCATCTTATCTTAGGGACCTCGTAGTACCATATTACCCCATTAGAGCGCTTCGCTCTCAGACTGCGGGCTTACTTGTGGTTCCTAGGGTTTGTAAGAGTAGAATGGGAGGCAGAGCCTTCAGCTTTCAGGCTCCTCTCCTGTGGAACCAGCTCCCAATTCAGATCAGGGAGACAGATACCCTCTCTACTTTTAAGACTAGGCTTAAAACTTTCCTTTTCGCTAAGGCTTATAGTTAGGGCTGGATCGGGTGACCCTGGACCATCCCTTGGTTATGTTGCTTTAGACGTAGACTGTGGGGGGGTTCCCATGATGCACTGTTTCTTTCTCTTTTTGCTCCGTATGCATCACTCTGCATTTAATCATTAGTGATCGATCTCTGCCCCCCTTCTCGGCATGTCTTTTTCCTGGTTCTTTCCCTCAGCCCCAACCAGTCTCAGCAGAAGACTGCCCCTCCCTGAGCCTGGTTCTGCTGGAGGTTTCTTCCTGTTAAAAGGGAGTTTTTCCTTCCCACTGTGGCCAAGTGCTTGCTCATAGGGGGTCGTTTTGACCGTTGGGGTTTTTCATAATTATTGTATGGCCTTGCCTTACAATATGGAGCGCCTTGGGGCAACTGTTTGTTGTGATTTGGCGCTATATAAGAAAAAAGTTGATTGATTGATTGATTATCCTGCTGCAACATGAGGTGATGTTCTTGGATGTATGGCACAACAATGGGCCTCAGGATCTCGTCACGGTATCTCTGTGCATTCAAAATGCCATCAATAAAATGCACCTGTGTTCTTCGTCCATAACCCCACCGCCACCATGGGCCACTCGATCCACAACATTGACATCAGAAAACCGTTCACCCACACGACGCCACACATGCTGTCTGCCATCTGCCCTGAACAGTGTGAACCGGGGTTCATCCGTGAAGAGAACACCTCTCCAACGTGCCAATCACCAGCGAATGTGAGCATTTGCCCACTCAAGTTGGTTACGATGACGAACTGGAGTCAGGTCGAGACCCCGATGAGGACGACGAGCATGCAGATGAGCTTCCATGAGACGGTTTCTGACAGTTTGTGCAGAAATTCTTTGGTTATGCAAACCGATTGTTTCAGCAGCTGTCCGAGTGGCTGGTCTCAGACGATCTTGGAGGTGAACATGCTGGATGTGGAGGTCCTGGGCTGGTGTGGTTACACGTGGTCTGCGGTTGTGAGGCTGGTTGGATGTACTGCCAAATTCTCTGAAACGCCTTTGGAGACGGCTTATGGTAGAGAAATGAACATTCAATACATGAGCAACAGTTCTGGTTGACATTCCTGCTGTCAGCATGCCAATTGCACGCTCCCTCAAATCTTGCGACATCTGTGGCATTGTGCTGTGTGATAAAACTGCACCTTTCAGAGTGGCCTTTTATTGTGGGCAGTCTAAGGCACACCTGTGCACTAATCATGGTGTCTAATCAGCATCTTGATATGGCACACCTGTGAGGTGGGATGGATTATCTCAGCAAAGGAGAAGTGCTCACTATCACAGATTTAGACTGGTTTGTGAACAATATTTGAGGGAAATGGTGATATTGTGTATGTGGAAAAAGTTTTAGATCTTTGTGTTCATCTCATACAAAATGGGAGCAAAACCAAAAGTGTTGCGTTTATATTTTGTTGAGTATACATGCTTCCCTTAGGCAGTATTATTAGACGGTATTGCTTAAATTTTCATTGTTACGCAGGTGATACCCAGCTTTATCTATCCATGAAGCCAGAGGACACACACCAATTAGCTAAACTGCAGGATTGTCTTACAGACATAAAGACATGGATGACCTCTAATTTCCTGCTTTTAAACTCAGATAAAACTGAAGTTATTGTACTTGGCCCCACAAATCTTAGAAACATGGTGTCTAACCAGATCCTTACTCTGGATGGCATTACCCTGACCTCTAGTAATACTGTGAGAAATCTTGGAGTCATTTTTGATCAGGATATGTCCTTCAGTGCGCATATTAAACAAATATGTAGGACTGCTTTTTTGCAATTTTTGTTGAGTGTACGATTGGCATACGCTGGAAAAATTGTCACTGTGTGACAGGGCCTTAAGATGTATGATGTTCCGGTTTACAAATGTTTTTGAATGTTAAACTTGACTCACTATGCAAGCAAAAAAACGTTAGCGGACTGAAAGTTAGCGGAACTAAATTTAGCAGAAGCTAATCGTCCGCTGTTTAAGAACGTTTTCAAAGTTAGCTGAAAAGCTAATCCACAAATGAAAAAATTTGCTTCGATAATTGGCGGTTTACAGAACTGTGCCCACCACTGCTCACTACACACTGGGAACAATGTGGGGATTAAGGAACTTGCCCTTAGTGTTTATTCTCTTCTGGCAGGGATTTGAACAGAGAATCCTCTGGTCCCATGCCCACCATGTAACTACTAGACAATCACCTCCCCATGACCGAGTCCATGACCATTTGGTGGTTGGCGACTGCTAAGATTCTCAGTTTCACTGGTTCTCTGATATGTTCATCCCTTACCTGACTCTTACTTTGAGTAGGGTGTGGGCGCTACCTGAGGTTTGGTTTTAGAGGGATGTGGATGCTGGATTACTGGCGGGAATTCTGTGAGATAAGTAGACAACTGGTCCGTTATTTTCTTCCTGATGGTCCTGGCACCATACTCCAGTTTCGAAGAAGCCTCCCAACATGGCACAACATTGTGAGCATCGACCTGTCACAGAAAAAACCCCAAAACATTTAAATCTGAATAGATTGTATGAGCGACAATAAGCACTATGGGTGCACTGCATCAGGAAACCCAGGGATCAGGGTCCTCATGTACAAAGACTTGCGTGGACTTTCTACTAAAAGTTGGCGTACACCAAAACCCTGACTAGCGTAAACACAAATATATTCAGATGTATGAAAGTGTGCGTGGGCATGAATTCATGCATGATCCGTTTGTACGTTCCACTGAACCTGGGACTGAGCGTGGAACCAAACTCCTCCCTGGCCACGCGCCATTTAAATATGCAATTTCATGGAAATAGGCCCTTTGAGCAGGAATTCCCAATGACGTCACATCAGACAACAAGAACATAAAAGAAATAATACTACAGATGACTGGAAATTACATGGAAACACACACGGACAGTTTATTCAGTACACTGTTACACGGATTAATCATGAAACAGAAAAAATGTTTGTGGGAGCTACGAAGCATGAGTATGTGTGTGTGTGAGGTCGACACACAGAACAGAACAGCACGCACACACTGATGTTAAAAAGGTGAGGCGCACCTCCACTGATGTCATATGCTCTTATGTCACTTTTTGTAGAGACATGATTGTTCCCTGTAAGAGAGTTAAAATGTGTCCAAACAACAGACCCCGGGTCACTAAATCAGTGAAGTCTTGTATAAAGAAAAAGAAGGATGCCTTTAAAAAGGGAGTAGACTCAGACCTTTTAGTCACCAAGGAGCTTAAAACAGAGATTCTTAAAGCAAAACAGAGCTACAAGTCTGAGCTGGAGAAGAAGACGTCTGCTCATAACCTTGGGTCAGCATGGTCTAGTATGAAGGCCACTGTGGGCCTCCAAATTATGGAAAATAGCACAAACATCACTTTAAATAGTTTAAACTTAGATACTGAACTAGCTAATGCTCTTAATTGTTTTTTAATCGTTTTAACATATCTGATTTTAGTAAGGAAACCCTGGAACGTGGTCTCAGGCTCCGTGACCCCCGGCATTTTTCCTTTAACCAATGGGATATAGAAAAAACCTTCCTTAGCACTAAAGTAAACAAGAGTCATGGTCCAGATAATATCTGAGGCCACTTACTCAAATCTTGTGCAAAAGAGCTGAGTGCAGTTTTTTTTTATCATATTTTAACCAGTCTTTGGAAACAGCATGTTCCCAAAGTGTGGAAAGATGCTGTTGTGGTCCCAGTTCCTAAATCCAGTAATCACACAACTTTGAATGATTTTAGGCCTGTTGCCTGAACATCAATTCCGATGAAAATTTTTGAGAAATTGGTACGGTCTGAAATGCTAAAAAACACTATGCATGCACTTGATCCATTATAATTTGCTTCCAGGTCTAACAGAGGAGTGGAAGACGCCACACTCACTCCGCTTCATTTGCTTTTGAGACATCCGGAGGGCAGCAGGTGTCACGCCCGGCTTTTATTTATTGACTTCTCCACAGCTTTTAACACAATTCAACCTTGTATTTTAACACAAAGGCTTTTAGAACATTTTAATTTAAGCAACAATCTTGTGGGCTGGATTTTAGACTTTTTAACAAACAGAACACAGAAAGTCAGAGTGAACGGGATTTTATCAAACACAGTGTGTTCTTCTACAGGCTCACCACAAGGGTGTGTGCTCTCACCTCTGTTATTTATTCTTTACACCAGTATGTGTCAGAGCACTTTTAAAAACAGGTTCATTTTAAAATACGCGGATGACACAGTGATTGTCAGACTGCTGTGGGACAATGAGAACATCTGCGGCCCTGTAGTTGACCATTTTGTTAAATGGTGTTAGGACTCATATCTTCAGATCAATATATCAAAAACTAAAGATATGGTCATTGATTTCAGGAAGCCTGGTAGCACACCCGACAACACAATAATTAATGGTCAACCAGTTGAAATTGTGCAAACTTATAAATACCTTGGGACTATCATTGATAATTCGCTGAAATTTGAGGCAAACTGTGAGGTGGTGTGCAGGAAGGGACACCAGCGCTTGTTCTGCCTCAGGAAACTGTCCTACTTCCACATCGGCCGAACCATGTTAACACTGTTTTATCATGCTTTTATTGAATCTGTTTTATCTTTTTCTTTGGTCGCCTGGTTTGGCAGTTTGACACTGAAGGACAGGAACAGACTGAGGTCAGATCATTAAATGGTCCAGTCGACTGATTGGTGAGTCACAGCTGAGTTTAGAGTCCCTGTACACCAAACAATTACAGTGGATAACCAGCTGCATCCCAGTTGATGACTCCCACCATCTGGCTAATGAATTTCAGCTCCTACCTTCTGGCCGTAGATTTAAAGTCCCAAGGTGTAGGACAAAACGCTGCAGGAGTAGTTTTGTCCCAGCAGCAATTGTGCAATTGAACAAATCTTAGTAGGTTTTGCACATATTTATATATTTATTTGCCCTTTGCACATCAGTTTTATGCTGACCATCTTTTAGTGTTTTTTCCTGATGCTTCTTTTTTAGTGGTTTAGTGAGCTTGTGAGTCCCCGGGGGTGTTTGTGTTACATTTTGTCTTGCATATGTTCTTTGTTAGTGTTTTTAGTGTTTTCATTGTTATTGATGTGTTTGACTAACATGGACGCCCTTTTCTGTTTGCTGCAAGTCAAATCTACCTACGGGTACGAATAAAGTCACCTGAACCTGAACATGTGTGACTTGCATAGACATACAAAAAAGTCTCTTGCACCATTGGTCTACTCCAAACAGGAAGTCGGCCATTCTGAATTTTCTTGTGATTTTGGCGTGATTTCTAACACGTATTTGAACAAACTCCTCCTAGGGATTTTGTCCAATGCACTTCAGATTTCTTTCAGAGCATCTAGAGATGATACTGATCAAAAGTTATCAAAAGCTTTTCTCTAGGTTGAAGAGTGTGGCCGCTATGGTGCCGCCATTTTGACCCTTCGCCATGGAACATTATACTTTAACAGGTACTGATGTCACATATTTAACCCCATCAACTTAATTCCACTTCTAAAACATGCAGAACAAGTTGGTGAATGTAGGTGATGATCGCCGTGAAGTTATAAGTAACGGCGTCCGTGTGGCGGCGTGCCGAATATCACCCCTTCGCCATGAAATTACGTTCTTCCTTTTGACAGCTTTAATTTTGTCATATCATCATGAAAGCTGATACACAGGTCAAGCACGACAACCTCTTACAATTCATAAGGGCGCTGCCCATGAGCTGGGCAAAATGCTTCAATAGCGCCCCCTTGAAACTTTCAAAAACCCCTCTACATAGGGTTTTTTTTTTTGGAGTAGGAAGATGAAAATTGGTACACATGTGTGACTTGCATAGACGTACAAAAAAGTCTCTTGCACCACTGGTCTACTCCAAACAGGAAGTCGGCCATTTTGAATTTTCTTGTCATTTTGGAGTGATTTCCACACGTTGTATTTGAACAAACTCCTAGGGATTTTGTCCAATGCACTTCAAATTTCTCTCAGAGCATCCAGAGATGATACTGATCAGAAGTTATCAAAAGCTTTTCTCTATGTTGAAGGGTATGGCCGCCATTTTGACCTTTCGCCATGGAACATCAAGTCATGATAACTCCTTCATGCTTTGCCTGATTGAATTGAAACTTCACATGTTTCATGACGGTCAGCCCCATGAAACACCCTGCCCCTATGTTGGTACACTAAGCGCCCCCTAGTGGATGAACCATCAATTCATCATAACTCCTTCATGCATTACCTGACTGACTTGAAACTTCACATGTGCAATAAGGGTCAGCCCCTTAACACACCTGGCCCCTCTGTTTGTGCACTGAGCACCCTCTAGTGGATGAACCATCAACTTCTCATAATTCTTTCGTGCATTAACTGATTTGCTTGAAACTTGAACTGTGTGATTAGTGTCTGCCCCGTACACACCTGACCCCTCTATTTGTGCTCTGAGCACCCCCGACTGGATGATGCATCAACATGTCATAACTCCTTCATGCATTACCTGATTGAATTGAAACTTCACATGTGTAATGATGATGAGCCCCTTAACACACCTGGCCCCTCTGTTTGTGTACTGAGTGCCCCCTAGTGGATGAACCATCAACATGTCATAACTCTTTCATGCATTGTGTGATTTACTTGAAATTTGAACTGTGTGATGAGTGTTTGCCCCTGTATGCACATGCCTACATCTGGTCACAAGGGGATGCGGTGGCCTGGGTAGGCGGTCGTGCGGAACGAGGGCCCATATATGACTGCTTGCAGTCCTAGTTATTATTATTCTCACTTTGAAATCCAAATTTCTGTCTTTTCCCATGATCAAAAACTCACCAATCTTTGCAAAGATGTCTGGCCGGATCCAAAATTCGATATTTTGGGGGTCTCGCACATGGTCGGAGCAAAACAGCAAAATAGAGCGCCCTAGAAATGTTCAAAATCCCTCCTGCATTGGCATTTTTTTGTCGTAGCCTCACGAAATTTGGTACATGTTTACCATGCTGGGATGCACAAAAAAGTCTGTTACTGTCATGGTGAAATGTCGACAGGAAGTCGGCCATTTTGATTTTAAGTTTAGATTTTGAGGTAATTTTTGCCATTTTTGGCCTTTCCACTACTCAAATTTGAACGAACGTGTCCTAGGGATTTCATCCAATCATTTTCAAATTTAGTACACATCATCATGACACCATGCTGATCAAAAGTTATCAAAAGAATTTCTGTAGGTCAAAAGGCATGGCTGATGGGGTTTGTCAAACTTTGGCGAGCGTTTCGGAGCACGACATTTCACTTCGAACGGCTGTCACGCCCACACACTTAATCGTAGGTCCTTCAAACTTGCTGGACATGAAGAGGGCTCTGCCCTAAACATCTGCATATATTAACTTAAAATTTCCACACGTTGTATTTGGACAAGCTCCTCCTAGGGATTTTGTCCAATGCACTTTAAATTTGTTACAGATCATCCAGAGACTATACTGATCAAAAGTTATCGAAAGGTTTTCTCCATGTCAAAGGGTGTGGTTGCTATGGCACCGCCATTTTGACCCTTCGCTATGGAACATCAAGTCATGATAACTCCTTCATGCTTTGCCTAATTGACTTGAAACTTCATATGTGTAATGATGGTCAGCCCCTTAACACACCTGACCCCTCTGTTTGTGCCCTGAGCGCCCCCTAGTGGATGAACAATCAACTTGTCATAACTCCTTCATGCATTGGCTGATTTGCTTGAAATTTGAGGCCCCTGTATGCACCTGCCCACATCTAGTCACAAGGGGACGTGCTGGCCTGGGTAGGTGGTCACGCGGCACGAGGGCCTGTATATGACTAGTTGGTTATTGTATTTGTTCACTCATGGCCCTTTAAGTTACATTAGTCTTAGTTTTGTTCTGTTAATCACATTTATTATGCTTAGTCATAGCTTTTTGTTATTTATCTTTGGTGTTGCTCTTCAGATTATGTTCCATTTGTTGTTCATTGCATTATCTGTTTATCAGTTATCTTGTTTTATTTATTGCGCTATTCTGTAGTCAATCTCAATCTATTTATAAACCACTTTAAAATGCATACCAACAACCAAAGCACTGTACACAAGAACAGGCAAGTTAAAATAAATAAATAAACCACAGTTAAATGCAGAAACACTAAAAAAAAAAAAAAAAAAAAAAAAGTCAAACTGCATTAAAAGCCAAAGAGAAGAAATGTGTTTTAAGAGAAGATTTAAAAGCAGAGAGAGAATCAGCCTGCCTAATGTGCAAAGGAAGATCATTCCACAGTATTGGGGCAATGACTGAAAAAGCTCAGTCACCTCTACACTTCCTCTTTGACCTTGGGATAACCAACAGTGACAAATCTGCTGACCTGAGTGAGTGTGAAAGGACATAAATGGAGCAGGTCAGACAGATATAATGGGGCAAAGCCATGAAGACATTTAAAAACAAAAGAATTTTAAAACCACTTCTAAAGTGAACTGGGAGCCAATGGAGTGAGGCCAAAACCGGTCTAATGTGCTCGCACCATCTAACACCAGCTAAAAGTCGAGCAGCAGCATTTTGCACCATCTGTAGGCGAGTAAGCAGAGTCTGTTTCAGCCCAATATAAAGTGCACTGCAAATAGTCCAGGCAATTAGTGATAAAAGCATGGATTAAAATCTCAAAATGATGCCGTGAAAGAAATCGCTTCACCTTGGCCAGTTGTCTAAGTTTATAGAAACTAGACTTGACTACTGACCTAATCTGAGCAACGAATTTAAGATCACTGTCCAGTTTTACACCCAGGTTTGTTGCTGTCTGTGTCAGATACTGACTCATGGGACCCAGATCAACATTGATTTTGGAAATGTCACTAGGTCCAAACAGCAACACCTCAGTCTTTTTATCATTCAGGTGTAGAAAATTTATGGACAACCATGCCTTAATGTCACCAATGCACTCTAGGAGATGGTTCGCAGAGTATGCATTTTGCTGCTTCAGTAGCATATAAATTTGACAGTCATCAGCATAAAAATGAAAAGAGATATCATGTCTCCTAAAAATTGATCCCATTGGGAGTAGATACAAAGAAAAAAGAAGCGGACCAAGTATGGAGCCTTGAGGCACCCCACATGTAAGGGGCGCTGCACAAGATTCAGCAGCTCCAATACGGACACAAAAACTTCTCTCTGAAAGGTAGGATCTAAACCAGTCTAAAACAACACCCTTAATGCCCACCCAGTTTTCCAGGCGAGACAAGAGGATCTGATGGTCCACTGTATCGAAGGCCACTGTTAGATCCAACAGGACCAAAACAACACAGTGACCAGAATCAGTAGCTACACAAATGTCATTAAAAACCCACAACAGTGCCGACTCAGTACTGTGACGGGATTTAAAACCAGACTGAAACAACTCCAGGGTGTCAAACAATGTCGGAATCTGTAGTTTTCTCTCGGCCCCTCCCCAATCGGACCGGGAGTGACATGTTTAGCCGCATGTTCTCCCTGAATTGCTGGCTGTCTGAGTGGTGTCCAAAAAATGAGGTGGGCTTCATAGATAATTGGCAAAGCTTCTGGGGAAAACCTGGTCTTGTTAGGAGAGACGGCATCCATCCCACTTTGGATGGAGCAGCTCTCATTTCTAGAAATCTGGCCAATTTTCTTAAATCCTCCAAACCGTGACTACCCAGGGTTGGGACCAGGAAGCAGAGTTGTAGTCTTACACACCTCTCTGCAGCTTCTCTCCCCCTGCCATCCCCTCATTACCCCATCCCCGTAGAGACGGTGCCTGCTCCCAGACCACCAATAACCAGCAAAAATCTATTTAAGCATAAAAATTCAAAAAGAAAAAATAATATAGCACCTTCAACTGCACCACAGACTAAACAGTTAAATGTGGTCTATTAAACATTAGATCTCTCTCTTCTAAGTCCCTGTTAGTAAATGATATAATAATTGATCAACATATTGATTTATTCTGCCTTACAGAAACCTGGTTACAGCAGGATGAATATGTTAGTTTAAATGAGTCAACACCCCCGAGTCACACTAACTGTCAGAACGCTCGTAGCACGGGCCGAGGCGGAGGATTAGCAGCAATCTTCCATTCCAGCTTATTAATTAATCAAAAACCCAGACAGAGCTATAATTCATTTGAAAGCTTGACTCTTAGTCTTGTCCATCCAAATTGGAAGTCCCAAAAACCAGTTTTATTTGTTGTTATCCATCGTCCACCTGGTCGTTACTGTGAGTTTCTCTGTGAATTTTCGGACCTTTTGTCTGACTTAGTGCTTAGCTCAGATAAGATAATTATAGTGGGCGATTTTAACATCCACACAGATGCTGAGAATGACAGCCTCAACACTGCATTTAATCTATTATTAGACTCAATTGGCTTTGCTCAAAATGTAAATGAGTCCACCCACCACTTTAATCATACCTTAGATCTTGTTCTGGCTTATGGTATGGAAATTGAAGACTTAACAGTATTCCCTGAAAACTCCCTTCTGTCTGATCATTTCTTAATAACATTTACATTTACTCTGATGGACTACCCAGCAGTGGGGAATAAGTTTCATTACACTAGAAGTCTTTCAGAAAGCGCTGTAACTAGGTTTAAGGATATGATTCCTTCTTTATGTTCTCCAATGCCATATACCAACACAGGGCAGAGTAGCTACCTAAACTCTGTAAGTGAGATAGAGTCAATAGTTTTACGAGGGCTGTCAATAAAGTATAGGTCCTTTTAATTTTTTTCAAAAACTATATGGATTTCATTCATATGTTTTTACGTCAGACATGCTTGAACCCTCGTGCGCATGCGTGAGTTTTTCCACGCCTGTCGGTGACGTCATCCGCCTGTGAGCACTCCTTGTGAGAGGAGTCGTCCAGCCCGTCGTCGGAATTCCTTTGTCTGAGAAGTTGCTGAGAGACTGGCGCTTTGTTTGATCAAAATTTTTTCTAAACCTGTGAGACACATTGAAGTGGACACGGTTCGAAAAATTAAGCTGGTTTTCAGTGAAAATTTTAACGGCTGATGAGAGATTTTGAGGTGATACTGTCGCTTTAAGGACTTCCCACGGAGCGAGACGTCGTGCAGCGCTCTCAGGCGCCGTCGTCAGCCTGTTTCAAGCTGAAAACCTCCACATTTCAGGCTCTATTGATCCAGGACGTCGTGAGAGAACAGAGAAGTTTCAGAAGAAGTCGGTTTCAGCATTTTATCCGGATATTCCACTGTTAAACAAGATTTTTTTATGAAAGACGTGCGGACGGGTGCGCGCGTCGGGACGCAGCCGGCGCGGTGCGGCGGCACAGGAAAAACACCTCCGTGTTGATAACCATTTGTAAAATCCAGGTGGCTTTTGATGGCTTTCAGTGGAGTGAGTATATGAGAAATTGTTTAACAGCTGGACATGTTCCAACTTGTCCTTAAGGCTTCCAACGGAGGTGTTTTTCCTGTGGCGGAGCATCGCGGCGGCTGCGAGCCGACGCTGCAATCCGTCTGCACGTCTTTCATTAAAAAAATCTCCTTTAACAGTGGAATATCTGGATAAAATGCTGAAACCGACTTCTTCTGAAACTTCTCTGTTCTCACACGACGTCCTGGATCAACAGAGCCTGAAATGTGGAGGTTTTCAGCTTGAAACAGGCTGACGATGGTGGCTGAGAGCGCTGCGCGACGTCTCGCACGGTGGGAAGTCCTTAAAGCGACAGTATCACCTCAAAATCTCTCATCAGCCGTTAAAATTTTCACTGAAAACCAGCTTAATTTTTCGAACCGTGTCCACTTCGATGTGTCTCACAGGTTTAGAAAAAATTTTGATCAAACAAAGCGCCAGTCTCTCAGCAACTTCTCAGACAAAGGAATTCCGACGACGGGCTGGACGACTCCTCCCACAAGGAGTGCTCACAGGCGAATGACGTCACCGACAGGCATGGAAAAACTCACGCATGCGCACGAGGGTTCAAGCATGTCTGACGTAAAAACATATGAATGAAATCCATATAGTTTTTGAAAAAAATAAAAAGGACCTATACTTTATTGACAGACCTCATATATCCTCTTTGAGGACAACTTTGGATGCTGTAGCTCCTCTGAAAAAGAGAACCTTAAATCAGAAGTGCTTGACTCTGTGGTATAACTCACAAACTCGCAGCTTAAAGCAGATAACCCGTAGGTTGGAGAGGAAATGGCGTCTCACTAATTTAGAAGATCTTCACTTAGCCTGGAAAAAGAGTCTGTTGCTCTATAAAAAAGCCCTCCGTAAAGCTAGGACATCTTACTACTCATCATTAATTGAAGAAAATAAGAACAACCCCAGGTTTCTTTTCAGCACTGTAGCCAGGCTGACAAAGAGTCACAGCTCTATTGAGCCGAGTATTCCTTTAACTTTAACTAGTAATGACTTCATGACTTTCTTTGCTAATAAAATTTTAACTATTAGAGAAAAAATTACTCATAACCATCCCAAAGACGTATCGTTCTCTTTGGCTGCTTTCAGTGATGCTGGTATTTGGTTAGACTCTTTCTCTCTGATTGTTCTGTCTGAGTTACTTTCATTAGTTACTTCCTCCAAACCATCAACATGTCTATTAGACCCCATTCCTACCAGGCTGCTCAAGGAAGCCCTACCATTAATTAATGCTTTGGTCTTAAATATGATCAATCTATCTTTATAAGTTGGCTATGTACCACAGGTTTTTAAGGTGGCAGTAATTAAACCATTACTTAAAAAGCCATCACTTGACCCAGCTATCGTAGCTAATTATAGGCCAATCTCCAACCTTCCTTTTCTCTCAAAAATTCTTGAAAGGGTAGTTGTAAAACAGCTAACTGATCATCTGCAGAGGAATGGTCTATTTGAAGAGTTTCAGTCAGGGTTTAGAATTCATCATAGTACAGAAACAGCATTAGTGAAGGTTACAAATGATCTTCTTATGGCCTCAGACAGTGGACTCATCTCTGTACTTGTTCTGTTAGACCTTAGTGCTGCTTTTGATACTGTTGACCATAAAATTTTATTACAGAGATTAGTGCATGCCATAGGTATTAAAGGCACTGCGCTGCAGTGGTTTGAATCATATTTATCTAATAGATTACAATTTGTTCATGTAAATGGGGAATCTTCTTCACAGACTAAGGTTAATTATGGAGTTCCACAAGGTTCTGTGCTAGGACCAATTTTATTCACTTTATACATGCTTCCCTTAGGCAGTATTATTAGACAGCATTGCTTAAATTTTCATTGTTACGCAGATGATACCCAGCTTTATCTATCCATGAAGCCAGAGGACACACACCAATTAGTTAAACTGCAGGAATGTCTTACAGACATAAAGACATGGATTACCTCTAATTTCCTGCTTTTAAACTCAGATAAAACTGAAGTTATTGTACTTGGCCCCACAAATCTTAGAAACATGGTGTCTAACCAGATCCTTACTCTGGATGGCATTACCCTGACCTCTAGTAATACTGTGAGAAATCTTGCAGTAATTTTTGATCAGGATATGTCCTTCAATGCGCATATTAAACAAATATGTAGGACTGCTTTTTTGCATTTACGTAATATCTCTAAAATTAGAAAGGTCTTGTCTCAGAGTGATGCTGAAAAACTAATTCATGCATTTATTTCCTCTAGGCTGGACTATTGTAATTCATTATTATCAGGTTGTCCTAAAAGTTCCCTGAAAAGCCTTCAGTTAACTTAAAATGCTGCAGCTGGAGTACTGACAGGGACTAGAAGGAGAGAGCACATATCACCCATATTGGCCTCTCTTCATTGGCTTCCTGTTAATTCTAGAATAGAATTTAAAATTCTTCTTCTTACTTATAAGGTTTTGAATAATCAGGTCCCATCTTATCTTAGGGACCTCATAGTACCATATCACCCCAATAGAGTGCTTCACTCTCAGACTGCAGGCTTACTTGTAGTTCCTAGGGTTTTTAAGAGTAGAATGGGAGGCAGAGCCTTCAGCTTTCAGGCTCCTCTCCTGTGGAACCAGCTCCCAATGCAGATCAGGGAGACAGACACCCTCTCTACTTTTAAGATTAGGCTTAAAACTTTCTTTTTTGCTAAAGCTTATAGTTAGGGCTGGATCAGGTGACCCTGAACCATCCCTTAGTTATGCTGCTATAGATGTAGACTGCTGGGGGGTTCCCATGATGCACTGTTTCTTTCTCTTTTTGCTCTGTATGCACCACTCTGCATTTAATCATTAGTGATCGATCTCTGCTCCCCTCCACAGCATGTCTTTTTCCTGGTTCTCTCCCTCAGCCCCAACCAGTCCTAGCAGAAGACTGCCCCTCCCTGAGCCTGGTTCTGCTGGAGGTTTCTTCCTGTTAAAAGGGAGTTTTTCCTTCCCACTGTAGCCAAGTGCTTGCTCACAGGGGGTCGTTTTGACCGTTGGGGTTTTACATAATTATTGTATGGCCTTGCCTTACAATATAAGGCACCTTGGGGCAACTGTTTGTTGTGATTTGGCGCTATATAAAAAACAATTGATTGATTGATTGATTGATTGTCCTGGCCTTCTGTCTGGAGGTGTCGCCTGCTGCTTTGCCCTGGCGTTCTGTCTAACCCTAACCCTAACCCTAACAATGGATTCGGACACCAGTACAGTTCTGGTGCTGTTAGATCTCAGTGCTGCATTTGATACCATGGATCATCATATTCAATTTCAATTTATTAATTTATATAGCGCCAACTCGCGACAAAGTCGCCCCAAGGCGCTTCACACAATTCATAACACAAATTAATTTAAAATCAAATTTAAAAGCAAGAAAAGCACAATAAAAAGATAAAACACAGCAGAATAAAAAGAAATTACAAAGCAAACACAAACACAAATTAAATTAATGATAAGACAGTCTAAAAAAGTGGGTCTTCAGTCTTGATTTAAAAGTCTCCACCATGTCAGACTGCCTAATAACAGCAGGTAGATCGTTCCAGAGAGCCGGACCACGGTAGGAGAAGGCTCTATACCCCACAGACTTCTTGTTCATCCTTGGAACACACAGAAGCCCTGTGCCCTGCGAACGCAAAGGCCGCGCAGGTACGTAGGGCTTAACCAAGTCCGCCAGGTAGGAAGGTGCTAGTCCGTGAACAATTTTATAAACCAACAATAAAACTTTAAAATCCGATCTGGCAGAAACCGGTAGCCAATGAAGAGATGCCAGAATGGGAGTAATGTGGTCAAACCTTCTACTTTGTGTCAAAAGTCTGGCAGCAGCATTCTGTACCAATTGAAGTCCTCGAATGCTAGACTGCGGCAGGCCAGAAAATAAAGCATTACAATAATCCAGTCTGGAAGAAATAAATGCATGTATTGAAGTCTCAGCATCAGCCACAGACAAGATGGGATGAATCCTCGCCACATTTCGCAGATGGAAGAATGCAGTCCTCGTAATGTCTCTAATGTCGGGGCCAAAAGACAATGTAGGATTGAAAAGTACTCCAAGATTCCTCACTTTGTCCGTATGATGCACAACACACAAACCCAAATTAAGCACCAGCTGGTCAAAATGATGCAGATGTCTGGCTGGACCAAGAACCATCATATTCTACTTGATAGGCTGGAAAATCATTTTGGGATTACTGGGAGTGCCCTTGCATGGTTTACGTCATACATTACCAGTCGTTCTTACTGTGTTTTGTACAGTAACACTACCTCTAACCTTAGTGACATGAAATTTGTGGTTCCACAGGGGTCCAGCATAGGCCCCCTGCTTATCTCCCTTTATATAGCACCCCTTGGGCACATACTGCAGCACTCTGGGATTACCTGCTATGCTGATGATACTCAGTTATACATGCCAATAACTGCTGGCAATCTCATTCATGTAAAATACTTAGAAGATTGCCTTGCATCAGTGAGATGTTGGATGTCTAGAAACTTACTACTTTTAAACTCTGATAAGACTGAAATGATGATTCTTGGTCCAGTGAGACATCTGCATCAATTTGACCAGTTAACGCTTAGCCTCAGGGTGCAGGACTACTTTGTGTCCCTAAGGTGAATAAGAAGTCTGCGGGTCACAGAGCTTTCTCTTATCGTACCCCTGTTCTATGGAATGATCTCCCTGTGTAAATAAAACAGTCAGATTCTGTGGAGACTTTCAAGTCCAGACTTAAGATGCACTTATTTTCCCTTTCGTACAGCTAGCATACTGGCAAAGTATAGTTCTATACTTTTTACTCTTTTAAATAATTTTATTAGTAATTGGAGCGAGCTGCGGCCTCAACTTTACCTAAATTCTGTGTCTTTTATTGAAGCTTAGGGCTAGTGGCTGGCAATCACCTTAGTACTTCCTGTTTTTCTTGTTGTTTAATGCTGACAAATTATACTGTATTTCTTGTCTTTCTGTTATCTGATTCTGTTTTTTTCTCTCTGTTTAAGGTGCAGCTCCATCCAGAGATGGGTGTGGTATTTGTGCTGGAGACCCGCCTGTCCTGTACACCAACAGCATTTCTTGTATATTCGCTTTGTGAATTGTTCTATAATTTGTGTCTGTAGCATGGCTCTATCAGAGGGTCACCCTTTTGAGTCTGGTCTGCTTAAGGTTTCTTCCTCAGAGGGAGTTTTTCCTTACCACTGCTGCTCCGGGGGTTAGTAAGGTTAGACCTTACTTGTGTGAAGTGCCTTGAGGCAACTCTGTTGTGATTTGGCGCTATATAAATGACAATAAATTGAAAAATTGAAATGGGCTGGTGTCGCAGACCAAACAGTCCCCCTGTAAAAATTGGTCCGCCTGCCTCCACTGCGCATGCATCATTTGGAACCACAGCAGCTCATCTGAGACAGAGATGACAGAGACCTATTAACATCAGGTGACAAAGTGAAACCTCTGAAATCATTCTAAAGTCAGTTTTAAGCAGAAATGAGGCTGTTATAAGCAGAAATGGGGCAATAATTGGTGACGCTTGAAATGATGGAGGCACAGTGAATGCAGCAGCTAGCAGCTCGTGTAGTTGTGGTGCTCTGATCACTTTCCTTTTTTATGATGAAATAATGCTGAATTTGTGTGGAAATGTTTGTTGTAGAAAAGCTTCAGATATCTGTTGCTGAGATAGATGATGACTGGAGGCAGTTTGAAGCAGAAATGAGGTGATAATCCGTGAACTGCTGCTGAAGACGCATGTGTAGTGAATGCAGGGCCGAACAATTTTAAGGGGGGACCGTTCGGTCGGTGACACTGGTAGTTAGAGAGCACCTCCAGGTCGAAGTAAGGTTTTTTCCCCATCTGGGGTTTGATGACAGCACTTTTCAGTAATGATGGGACACGACCAAATTGCAGAGAGGGGTTTATTATTTGTGTGGTGAGAGGGCTTAGGACAGGGAGGTTGGATTTAATGAGGGCTGTAGGGAAGTGATCCAGGGCACAGGTGGATGGCTTCAGTTTTCTGATGAGGCCCTCAATCTCACTCTGTGTGACCTCAGCAAAGCAGCTGAAAATCACCGGGTGTGGAGAAACTGATGGCAAGGGTGGGGTGTGCATCATGTGTGCAGATGAGATGAGTTTGTATCAGTTTCTGTCAGTGTCTGCATAATGTCTGGAGTTGCCTTGACAACATCAGACTGTCGGGGAGGGCAGAAGATACAAGGGGCAGCTGAATGGTTCACCAAGGCTGTAGAAATTCTTCTGGAGGAAAACAGTGGGGCATTTTGACCTTCGGAAGCTGAAAAGCCTGCCATGTTTAGTGTTGAGCAGAGAAACACATTTGCAGCTCCTCTGACCCACCAAATCCAATTTATGAGTATTGCCTGGTCTCTGACATCTTCCTTTGGAAGGTATATATTTACTCTGAGATGTTATCCAACTTACATCTGAGTTCAAGGGTCAATGCAGTATGAGACGGTATCGCCTTGCCTAACTCATTAATTATGATAAACAGGTGAGGGGTCGTGGTTCTGGTAGCAGCCATCTTGCCAATCCCCCTTTAGGTCAAAGCAACATATAAACCAATAAGCACCAGCCCTCCCACAATAAAACCAAATATAAATAAATCTTCAACGTCCTCGACAGAGAGTGGTACCAAGCATGCAACCCGCTACTTCTCTCATACGTCAAGAATATAGCCCGCAGGGTAGGTGCCATCTGGGCACGCAAGATCCCCCAGCCCTGATTTCCTTATTGAAAAAATGGTGTCAATAGTGTTCAGAGACCAGCTGATCAATTCCATGGTTAATCCAATATAGTCTGAAGAATTCACAGTCCAGTGAAGTATGTACTTTGAAGGTTGGAGCAGAGATAGAGGAGAGAGGAGAGATGAGGAGATGCAACCGCCCTCGCCGGAGTGCCAAGCTGGAGGCACTGTACAGGAGTTTGGCCTGGAATGTTCACACTGCACTGATAGGTAACAGTGAGCAGGTGTGATGACACACCCATTCACTGCAGTGGGAGCAAGCAGGGACACTGTTGGTGAGTTTGAGCCAAAATTTCTAGTTTATTTGTTACTTTAATATTTGTATAATTGCAAGATTCTAGTTAAAATCGATTCAAGACTGATCCAAACCTGAGTTAGCAGATTTATTCAAACATTTGTTTGTTTGTAATCTGTACTTCAGCATGAGAAATGTTTAATTGGACAGAATGTTTGACAATTTAGACAAATATTATACTTAATTTAGGTTTATTCATTAATAAATGGATATAATGGTGTTTTATTTTGTAATTGAAGTGGAAACATGAAGATCACTTTGAAATAGACACTTTTATCTTTAAAATGTTTATTTCAGTGATTTGTATTTAAAATCCATAGTTAACAATGACACTGAAATGTATTTAAAATGTTCATAGTGGAATCATAAAATAGAAAATTCTTGTATATAAAATCATGTATTCAAATACTCTTAGTTAAAATTGAAGGTTACAATTTTGGATTAAAAAGTAATGTCAAATTACAGATTGGAGATTGCAGTTGGAACTTGGAAAACTGCAGACTAAAACTCTTGTAAACTAAAATAGGACATTTAAGTTCATAATTGGCAATAACTATCTAGAAATGAAAACTTATTTTCTAAATATAGATTAGATTACCATTTTCTTGCTCTAATTTGCATTTTCTACCTTTTTCTTTCTTTTCCTATTGTCAGGTTTTTAACCTGCATATTGCACTAGTAAAAACAATAAATGTGTTAAACGCTGAGTTGGCCTCACGTTCTGCTTCTCTCCCAGTCCGTTCTATGTATATCAAAATATACATCTTAGCTGCCTCAAGGCGCTTCACACAAGTCATGCTGAACATCACCAACCCCTGTTGTTGTGGAATATCCTGGCAGGTCGAAATAAATTGAGAGGCTCAAACTAAAAATAGGCTCAGCGAAGCAGCGAACAGACAGCGCCTGCATCCTCCCAGGGATGCCCTGGGGCGTCCCCAGACCTCTGCTCTTCCTGACTCCCAACTGTACATATGACTTGATTTGCACTTCTGGTTAGATGTCAAACTGCCTTTTATTGGCCCTGTACCTGCACAATGACAATAAAGTTGAATCAAATCTAAATTCTAAGAAGAACTTGAACAATGAAAAAGGGAGGTTTTCCCATAATCCTGAACCTCTAAATGTCTTTAAATATTGTAAAATAAAATATGCAGCTTGCATCATTATGAGAGAAGCTGTAGTCCTGAGGATTAACATTATTGCTGAACAAATCTAAAGTGTTCATAAACTTCAAACCTGAATGTTTCATGAGTTTGGTTTTCTCAGGGGAACATACTGTGTGTGTGTGTGTTCACACAGGCACAGACACAATTATTAGGCAACTATATGCCTAATTTATTTATCAAAATTAGAGCAACTTTAACCTTTGACCCCTGTACAAACTGAAATCGACCTTTCTCACCATTCTTGCTGCTTTTACCTCATAACTCCAGAGCATTCAATCACAGACTGTCCAAACTATACCTTTTTGTAATTTCTGTGTTCAGATAAATAACATGGTGTAGTTTTCAATGTGACTGGAGCAAAAACAGAAAAGCCTTGATACCTGAAAGAAAGGCACATCCTCGGGCAGCTCATCTCTCATGTCACTGACCCACTGGGTGGGCAACCTGAGAGGACAAAAGTCAGTGACAACGCCACCTATACCACAGTCCATGATGAAGCGTGGCAGCACGTCCTGTGCATAACCCATCAGCAGGTGGAAACTGATGTCCAGCTTCTGACACTCCTAGAAACAGTCAATTACAGAGAAACCGTTATGAACTGGAGCTGGGTATACAACAACAAGCCCCAGCCAGCTTCAAAACAAAATAACTATGAGAGCTAAACATTCCAGGATCCAAAAAATGTCTCATGTAGTAACAGCACTTTGTGGGAGGAAGATGGGTTTGAGGTTGAAGAGACCATTTATGACCAGAGGATCACTGGCTCTATTCCCCGTCAGACAGGAAAGAGACAATAAGATGTTCCTGAGCAAGGTTCTTACTCCTTAATGCACACATTTCTCTCAGCGTGCAGATGAGCGTTACATGGCAGTGGAGAGCCATCAGTGTGTGTATGAGTGAAAAAGATGCCTAAAAGTGAGGAATCACTGATCATTTACCATTTGCTCCAACTGAGCTTCATTCCCTTTCTACACAATACATTCGCACAACTCTAGGCTTTTCTATAATTGCTCCTTAACCCTCTGGGGTCCGAGGGCATTTTTTTGGACAGTTCACTCCCCTGGCATGAATGTTTTATTATTGCTTTTAACAGCTCTCCCTGCATCCTACAATCAAGTTTTATGTCTCTTTTTTCAGGACAACCTGTGCTTTCAGAATATATATGGTTTTGTTGTGTTTTATAAGTGTAATAAAGGTTTACAATCAAAAATAAGAAAAGAAAAAATTAAAGCGAAAAATAATTTTCCACACACATTTATTCAAAACACACAGCAAACGATTATTTGGGTAATCGATTAATCTGATGGGGTTTCGACACGATTAATCAATTAAACGGATTAGCGGGGAATTTTTAAAAAATGTGCCAGGGAAACAATTTTTCTCTCCTTCCATCACTTTATTTAACAGTAAGTCCCTTCTGCTGCTCCCTTGTTTGCACTCGGGGTCACCACAGCAAATCCAAGGTGGATCTGCATGTTGAATTGGCACAGGTTTTACGCCGGATGCCCTTCCTGACGCAACTCCACATTACATGGAGAAATGTGGCAGGGGTGGGATTTGAACCCGGAACCCTCTGCACTGAAACCAAGCACATTAACCACTTGGCCACCACCCCCTTCATCACTTTACTTAACAACAGAACATTATTTGAAAACTTAAAATACTTGAAAATCAACAAATAGTCAAATGTTCCTTGGCTGTTGAAATATAAAATAATAAAACAGTTTATAATAAAGAACAAAAATAATTATTTCAAATGACATTGCTTTATCAAAGTGCTGAGTTGCCATAAAACAACACTGAAACATATAAATGTTATAAAATACGTATATGGTGAAAAAAGAGGTATTTTATTACTGCAAATGAGCAATTAGCATAAACAGTTAACCATCAAACCTAAATCAAAAACTGTAGCCGACTCATATGTGCAACATTCTCTGGATAACTTGGAATCTATGTGGTCATTTCACAATGACACACGTGACTCATCCCACATATACGTATTTCTCTCCCTCCCTCTCTCCCTCTCCCTCTCTCACACACACACACACACACACACACACACACACACACACACACACACACACACACACACACACACACACACACACACACACACACACACACACACACACACACACACACACACACACACACACACACACACACACCATATTTGAGCAAACTTTGGAAACATGAAGACTTTCAACAGTAAAATAAAGCCTATAAATGAATTTCTGGAGCTATACATCCAGAAGGAGCTCGTTTTATGTGAAGACTTTGACGGAGTTTTTTTCTGCTGCAGCGCTGTTCGGCTCTCTATCTGCCGGGGGGAGTGGGGGCGGCCACGTCTGCACAAACAGCTGGCTGAATTTTTAAAAACGACCTGAGAGCACGGCAGAGTGTGATGGCACTGTCAGAACACTGATGGCGCGGCGTGTCTGGGGAGAACTCGGTGTTATCATGTTTTCCGATTGTCCGCTGCGTAGAGTGTGGCAGGAAAAACTGAAGACGCTTTCTCCACACAGCCATCCGTTTAGAAATGATGTGGTGGTTTCTGCCTCTCGATGGCAGCTCGGAGCGCGGCGTGCCGTGCGCCATTGTGGGCCGTCCTTAAAGCTGTAGTAACACTCCTTATTCTCTGTGAAGCCCGTAAAATTTTCACAGAAAGCCAGATAAATTTTTCGAATGGTTTCCAGCTGCCTGTCTCTAACAGTTTCTGAAAAAATTCTGATGGAAAAAAAAGCCCAAATCATTCTGCCATTTCCTCACAATGAAACAACGACGAGAGGGGTGGAGCAGTGCTCACTCAAAGCCTGCCCACAGGCAAATGACACAACCGCCAGGCATGGAAAAACTCACGCATGCGCACGAAGGTTCAAGCTTGGCTGACGTAAAAACATATGAATCAAATCCATATAGTTTTTGAAAAAAATAAAAAGGTACGATACTTTTCTAACAGACCTCGTATTCTCTCCACCGCAACCCGCTCTCCTCCCTTGTCAGCATACTTCCATCTGCATCCTTTATTGCTCTAATCTGCTGCACATCCTTTCCTGCTCTGTCTCTGTATGACCAATTGGTAGAAGTCTTTTTCCCCCGTCCTTATACCCTCGTCACAACAGAGGCTGAATGAGCCCAAATCCCATCCGAATGAAAAGTAGATCCACATTCAGGAGGTGTTGAGGTGCATTTGTGGCCATCGAACAGCATTCTAAGCACAATCTAAACAGTTAGGCACAGTCGTGCGGCTGCCTCAAATTTTTTGCACATGTTCAAAACATTTGTGGCCCAGTTGAATGGAAGAACTATCACACAGCAGTCGATGTGCAGTCTGACTGCATTCTAAACAATCAGACGCAATGAAAACGAGCTTCATGACTTTATGATCATGTTCGCAGGGACGTTCGGCATGTTTCCGCCACGTACGGCACATGCACAAATCAGTCGGAGCATGTCGGAATACAACTTGGGTATTCAGACGGCTGTACTCCACAATTCTTTTCCCCCTCCCCAGATGTGGCACTAACCTTGTTTTTTGACATTCTGCCTGATTCAGCTTGGCTCATGCTCACTTTTACTGTGTGATGTGGGTCTTAGGGTCCTATCTCACTGGATCGTGACAGCCTGTGAGCAGCAATTACAAGGGTAATTGCTTGATTTCTTGCAACGTTCGCAGGGTGGCAATTTTCCCTTGCATGGTGTTGCCAGCATCGCAAATGGATATTGAATTTTTCAAAGTTGGCAAGGCAACAAGGTTCCTCCCAGTTTGCTCCCAGAGCCATTGCTGCTGTAGTGTGACCCTCTGAATGTACTCACTGTGACTCCTAACATGAGAGATTCATGACAGAACTGTGGGGTGGGGTACACTACAATAATGCAGATGATCGGAGAGGAACAGCTGCTTCTGCAAGTGGCTGAGCAACTGCCAGCCTAACCACAGTTGCGTTTAATTTTTCTTTAAATCTAGAGCACAGTCTCTCTCTCCTCCCATTCTCTCCCTTTTCCGTCTCTCTCTGTCTCTCTCTTTCTCTTCCTTCCCCCCATTCTCGCCCTCTCCGTTGCTTTTTCCTCTCCCATAATATCTTGGTTCTTGGTGCTCATTGTGAGTGAAGGAATATGATGACATGTTTTGATGAAACAGCACTCTGCTAATATTCAGCTCTCCTACAAGCACACTTCATCTTCTTTGTCTTTCGGCTCTTCCCGTTAGGGGTCGCCACAGCAGATCATCTCACCCGGCCCCCTTATCTTCCTCTGTCACACCAACCACTTGCATGTCCTCCCTCAGCACATCCATGAACCTCCTCTTTGGTCTCCCTCTTCTCCTCCTACCTGGTGGCTCCATTCTCAGCATCCTTCTCCCTATATACCCTGGGTCCCTCCTCTGCACATGTCCAAACCATCTCAATCTCGCCTCTCTGACTTAGTCTCCAAACCGTCCCACCTGAGCTGTCCCTCTGATATGTTCATTCCTAATCTTGTCCATTCTTGTCACTCCCAAAGAGAATCTCAACATCTTCAGCTCTGCCACCTCCAGCTCTGCCTCCTGTCTTTTTGTTAGTGCCACTGTCTCTAAACTATACAACATAGCTGGTCTCACTACTGTTTGGTAAACTTTCCCCTTCACTCTTGCTGATATTCTTCGGTCACAAATCACTCCTGCCACCTTTCTCCACCCACTCCACCCTGCCTGCACTCTCTTCTTCACTTCTCTACCACACTCTCCAATACCTTGAACAGTTGACCCCAAATATTTAAACTCATCTACTTTCATCACTTCTACTCCTTGTAACTGCACTATTCCACTAGGCTCCCTCCCATTCACACACATGTACTCAGTCTTGCTTGTACTGACTTTCATTCCCCTTCTCTCCAGAGCATATCTCCACCTCTCCAGACTAGACTCAACTTGCTCTCTACTCTCACTACAGATCACAATGTCATCTGCAAACATCATAGTCCATGGGGACTCCTGTCTGATCTCATCTGTCAACCTGTCCATCATCACTGCAAACAAGAAAGGACTCAGAGCTGATCCTTGGTGTAACCTAACATACTTCTCTGCCACTCCAGACTATCTCATACAATACCACAACTCTTCTCTTGGCACCCTATCATAAGCTTTTTCTAAGTCCACAAACACACAATGTAACTCTTTCTGGCCTTCTCTGTACTTCTCCAACAATATTCTCAGAGCAAACATTGCATCTGTAGTGCTCTTTCTCGGCATGAAACCATATTGCTGCTCACAGATCTCCACCTGTTTTCTAAGCCTAGCTTCTACTACTCTTTCCCATAACTTCATACTGTGGCTGATCAACTTTATGCCTCTGTAGTTACTGCAGCTCTGCACATCACCCTTGTTCTTGAAAATAGGAACCAGCACACTTCGTCTCCACCCCTCAGGCATCCTCTCACTTTCCAAAATTTTATTAAACAATCTGGTTAGAAACTCTACTGCCATCTCTCCTAAACATTTCCATGCCTCCACTAGAATGTCATCTGGACCAACTGCCTTTCCACTCTTCATCCTCTTCACAGCAGCCCTCAATTCTTCCTTACTAATCTCTTGTACTTACTGATTTATTCTCAACACATCATCCAGCCTTTTCTCTCGCTCATTTTCTTCATTCATCAGCTCTTCAAAATATTCCCTCCACCTTCTCAGCACATTACCATGTGCATCTTTTACCACCCTAACCTGCTGCACATCCTTTCCAGCTCTGTCCCTTTGTCTGGCCAGTCGGTCCTTTTCTTCTTCCTTACTATTCAACTTCTTGTATACCTCGCAATGTGCCTTTTTCCTTTGCTTTTGCCACTTCTCTTTTCACCTTACGCCACATCTCTTTGTACTCCTGTCTACTTTCTTCATCTCTCTGACTATCCACCACCAAGTCTCCTTGTCTTCCTTCCACCGTCCAGATGTCATACCCAGTACTGCCCTAGCTGTCTCTCTCACCACATCTGCAGTACTTTTCCAGTTGTCCAAAATTGCTTCCCCTCCAACCAGTGCTTCTCTCACCTGCTCGCTCAATTTCACACAGCAGTCTTCCTCCTTCAGCTTTCACCATCTGATCCTTTGTTGAGCTCTCACTCTCTTCTTCTTCTTTACCTCTAAAGTCATCCTACAAACAACCATCCTATGCTGTCTAGTGACACTCTCTCCTGCTACCACCTTACAGTCTGATTTCTTTTAACTTGCATCTCCTATAAAGAATGTAGTCCACCTGTGTGCACCTTCCTCCACTCTTCTTAAAGTAGGTATGCACCACAGCCATTTCCATCCTTTTGGCAAAATCAACTACCATCTGTCCTTCCCCGTTCCTATCCTTGAAACCATATCTACCCATTACTTCCTCATCACCTCTGTTCCCTTCACCAACATGCCCAATGAAGTCTGCTCCTATCACCACTCTTTCATGCTTGGGCACACTCTCCACCACCTCATCTAACACACTCCAGAAATCTTTTTTCTCCTTCATCTCACAACCTACCTGTGGGGCATATGCACTGATGATATTCATCATCACCCCTTCAATTTCCAACTTCACACACACACACACACACTGTCAGACACTTGCTTAACCTCCAACACACTTTTAACATACTCTTCCTTTAAAATGACGCCAACACCATTTCTCTTCCTGTCCTCACCATGGTACCCATAGGCTAGTGAGTTAGTAAGAGCAGGAGCACCACCGATGCTCATGCTCTTACTTCCCTTCCACTTGGTCTCTTGCACACACACACTCTGAGACAAGACCTTTCTAGTTTTAGAGAAATTTGCACAAATGCAAAAAAGCATTCCTACATATTTGCTACTGGTGGTTGGCTCTCACTGCGGTATTGTATCACTTCCTGTTCCGGAGCCCAGCGGTGTTTTTCTGTATCTGTTAGCTGTTTAATCTGCGCAGTTAGATTGATCTAGTTATCTAGATTACGATTTGTTTCCCAGTGTAATCTTTACGTGCCTTAACTAAAGCACTCCTTCTGCTGAATCACCTCTAAATTATTTACACATTATTCACTTTGCGTGTTTTTAGGAATCCGCTAGGTTAGCGTAGCTACTAGCTCTTAGCCGATTTAGCATGGCGGCTTCTCCTGTCTCTCCCGCACTTTTCTGCTCTGGGTGTGAAATGTTTAGTTATTCCTCGGCCTCCTTTAGCAGTAACGGTACTTGTAATAAGTGTAGCTTATTCGTAGCTTTGGAGGCCAGGCTGGGCGAATTGGAGACTCGGCTCCGCACCGTGGAAAATTCTACAGCTAGCCAGGCCCCTGTAGTCGGTGCGGACCAAGGTAGCTTAGCTGCCGTTAGTTCCCCTCTGGCAGATCCCGAGCAGCCGGGAAAGCAGGCTGCCTGGGTGACTGTGAGGAGGAAGCGTAGCCCTAAACAGAAGCCCAGTGTACACCGCCAACCCGTTCACATCTCTAACCGTTTTTCCCCACTCGACGACACACCCGCCGAGGATCAAACTCTGGTTATTGGCGACTCTGTTTTGAGAAATGTGAAGTTAGCGACACCAGCAACCATAGTCAATTGTCTTCCGGGGGCCAGAGCAGGCGACATTGAAGGAAATTTGAAACTGCTGGCTAAGGCTAAGCGTAAATTTGGTAAGATTGTAATTCACGTCGGCAGTAATGACACCCGGTTACGGCAATCGGAGGTCACTAAAATTAACATTAAATCGGTGTGTAACTTTGCAAAAACAATGTCGGACTCTGTAGTTTTCTCTGGGCCCCTCCCCAATCGGACCAGGAGTGACATGTTTAGCCGCATGTTCTCCTTGAATTGCTGGTTGTCTGAGTGGTGTCCAAAAAATGAGGTGGGCTTCATAGATAATTGGCAAAGCTTCTGGGGAAAACCTGGTCTTGTTAGGAGAGACGGCATCCATCCCACTTTGGATGGAGCAGCTCTCATTTCTAGAAATCTGGCCAATTTTCTTAAATCCTCCAAACCGTGACTATCCAGGGTTGGGACCAGGAAGCAGAGTTGTAGTCTTACACACCTCTCTGCAGCTTCTCTCCCCCTGCCATCCCCTCATTACCCCATCCCCGTAGAGACGGTGCCTGCTCCCAGACCACCAATAACCAGCAAAAATCTATTAAGCATAAAATTCAAGAAGAAAAAATAATATAGCACCTTCAACTGCACCACAGACTAAAACAGTTAAATGTGGTCTATTAAACATTAGGTCTCTCTCTTCTAAGTCCCTGTTGGTAAATGGTATAATAATTGATCAACATATTGATTTATTCTGCCTAACAGAAACCTGGTTACAGCAGGATGAATATGTTAGTTTAAATGAGTCAACACCCCCGAGTCACACTAACTGTCAGAATGCTCGTAGCACGGGCCGGGGCGGAGGATTAGCAGCAATCTTCCATTCCAGCTTATTAATTAATCAAAAACCCAGACAGAGCTTTAATTCATTTGAAAGCTTGACTCTTAGTCTTGTCCATCCAAATTGGAAGTCCCAAAAACCAGTTTTATTTGTTATTATCTATCGTCCACCTGGTCGTTACTGTGAGTTTCTCTGTGAATTTTCAGACCTTTTGTCTGACTTAGTGCTTAGCTCAGATAAGATAATTATAGTGGGCGATTTTAACATCCACACAGATGCTGAGAATGACAGCCTCAACACTGCATTTAATCTATTATTAGACTCTATTGGCTTTGCTCAAAAAGTAAATGAGTCCACCCACCACTTTAATCATATCTTAGATCTTGTTCTGACTTATGGTATGGAAATAGAAGACTTAACAGTATTCCCTGAAAACTCCCTTCTGTCTGATCATTTCTTAATAACATTTACATTTACTCTGATGGACTACCCAGCAGTGGGGAATAAGTTTCATTACACTAGAAGTCTTTCAGAAAGCGCTGTAACTAGGTTTAAGGATATGATTCCTTCTTTATGTTCTCTAATGCCATATACCAACACAGTGCAGAGTAGCTACCTAAACTCTGTAAGGGAGATAGAGTATCTCGTCAATAGTTCTACATCCTCATTGAAGACAACTTTGGATGCTGTAGCTCCTCTGAAAAAGAGAGCTTTAAATCAGAAGTGTCTGACTCCGTGGTATAACTCACAAACTCGTAGCTTAAAGCAGATAACCCGTAAGTTGGAGAGGAAATGGCGTCTCACTAATTTAGAAGATCTTCACTTAGCCTGGAAAAAGAGTCTGTTGCTTTATAAAAAAGCTCTCCGTAAAGCTAGGACATCTTTCTACTCATCACTAATTGAAGAAAATAAGAACAACCCCAGGTTTCTTTTCAGCACTGTAGCCAGGCTGACAAAGAGTCAGAGCTCTATTGAGCTGAGTATTCCTTTAACTTTAACTTGTAATGACTTCATGACTTTCTTTGCTAACAAAATTTTAACTATTAGAGAAAAAATTACTCATAACCATCCCAAAGACATATCGTTATCTTTGGCTGCTTTCAGTGATGCGGATATTTGGTTAGACTCTTTCTCTCCGATTGTTCTGTCTGAGTTATTTTCATTAGTTACTTCATCCAAACCATCAACATGTTTATTAGACCCCATTCCTACCAGGCTGCTCAAGGAAGCCCTACCATTATTTAATGCTTCGATCTTAAATATGATCAATCTATCTTTGTTAGTTGGCTATGTACCACAGGCTTTTAAGGTGGCAGTAATTAAACCATTACTTAAAAAGCCATCACTTGACCCAGCTATCTTAGCTAATTATAGGCCAATCTCCAACCTTCCTTTTCTCTCAAAAATTCTTGAAAGGGTAGTTGTAAAACAGCTAACTGATCATCTGCAGAGGAATGGTCTATTTGAAGAGTTTCAGTCAGGTTTTAGAATTCATCATAGTACAGAAACAGCATTAGTGAAGGTTACAAATGATCTTCTTATGGCCTCGGACAGTGGACTCATCTCTGTGCTTGTTCTGTTAGACCTCAGTGCTGCTTTTGATACTGTTGACCATAAAATTTTATTACAGAGATTAGAGCATGCCATAGGTATTAAAGGCACTGCGCTGCAGTGGTTTGAATCATATTTGTCTAATAGATTACAATTTGTTCATGTAAATGGGGAATCTTCTTCACAGACTAAAGTTAATTATGGAGTTCCACAAGGTTCTGTGCTAGGACCAATTTTATTCACTTTATACATGCTTCCCTTAGGCAGTATTATTAGACGGTATTGCTTAAATTTTCATTGTTACGCAGATGATACCCAGCTTTATCTATCCATGAAGCCAGAGGACACACACCAATTAGCTAAACTGCAGGATTGTCTTACAGACATAAAGACATGGATGACCTCTAATTTCCTGCTTTTAAACTCAGATAAAACTGAAGTTATTGTACTTGGCCCCACAAATCTTAGAAACATGGTGTCTAACCAGATCGTTACTCTGGATGGCATTTCCCTGATCTCTAGTAATACTGTGAGAAATCTTGGAGTCATTTTTGATCAGGATATGTCATTCAAAGCGCATATTAAACAAATATGTAGGACTGCTTGTTTGCATTTACGCAATATCTCTAAAATCAGAAAGGTCTTGTCTCAGAGTGATGCTGAAAAACTAATTCATGCATTTATTTCCTCTAGGCTGGACTATTGTAATTCATTATTATCAGGTTGTCCTAAAAGTTCCCTAAAAAGCCTTCAGTTAATTCAAAATGCTGCAGCTAGAGTACTGACGGGGACTAGAAGGAGAGAGCATATCTCATCCATATTGGCCTCTCTTCATTGGCTTCCTGTTAATTCTAGAATAGAATTTAAAATTCTTCTTCTTACTTATAAGGTTTTGAATAATCAGGTCCCATCTTATCTTAGGGACCTCGTAGTACCATATCACCCCAATAGAGCGCTTCGCTCTCAGACTGCAGGCTTACTTGTAGTTCCTAGGGTTTGTAAGAGTAGAATGGGAGGCAGAGCCTTCAGCTTTCAGGCTCCTCTCCTGTGGAACCAGCTCCCAATTCAGATCAGGGAGACAGACACCCTCTCTACTTTTAAGATTAGGCTTAAAACTTTCCTTTTTGCTAAAGCTTATAGTTAGGGCTGGATCAGGTGACCCTGAACCATCCCTTAGTTATGCTGCTATAGACGTAGACTGCTGGGGGGTTCCCATGATGCACTGTTTCTTTCTCTTTTTGCTCTGTATGCACCACTCTGCATTTAATCATTAGTGATCGATCTCTGCTCCCCTCCACAGCATGTCTTTTTCCTGGTTCTCTCCCTCAGCCCCAACCAGTCCCAGCAGAAGACTGCCCCTCCCTGAGCCTGGTTCTGCTGGAGGTTTCTTCCTGTTAAAAGGGAGTTTTTCCTTCCCACTGTAGCCAAGTGCTTGCTCACAGGGGGTCGTTTTGACCATTGGGGTTTTACATAATTATTGTATGGCCTTGCCTTACAATATAAAGCGCCTTGGGGCAACTGTTTGTTGTGATTTGGCGCTATATAAAAAAATTGATTGATTGATTGATTGACATATCCTGATCAAAAATGACTCCAAGATTTCTCACAGTATTACTCACAGTATCAGAGCACGGCAGCTACATGGGCTGCTAGCTGTTGCGTTCACTGTGCATCCATCATTTTAAAGTGCCACCGAATATCACCTGGTTTCTGTTTAAAAATGACTTGAATGATTTAAGAGGTTTTAACTTGTCATCTGATGGTTAATAATCACATTATTCCATTTGATAGTTTTGGGTTAAGAGAGTCTATCTCAAAAGAGCTGCTGAGCTGACCAATTTTCAGGGGCGGACCGCTTGGGCTGCGACACAGGCAACATCTATCTGCTAAATGCTGTGCTGTGGAAATGTGATGTCATATGCCCATTGAAGCCAAAACAGAGGAGGATATATCGGTGCCAAACCAACATACAGATCCATCTGAGATATGCTGTGGACACCCAGAGTGGAAAAAAAATAAGGGAACAGCCAAAGGGACTTACAATGTTATTGTTAAATAAATCCAATCAAATCAAAGGATGCACATCCCTGAAGCTCTACGTCATGGAGAAGAGGTTGTTCATGTTCACTGTGTGCTGATCTCAGAGCCAACATGACCTTAATGTTAGTAAGTGGGTATAGAAAATGGATGTATTAAATAGTGGACATGGAATATAAATCAAATCAAATCAATTTTATTTATATAGCGCCAAATCACAACAAACAGTTGCCCCAAGGCGCTTTATATTGTAAGGCAAAGCCATACAATAATTACAGAAAAACCCCAACGGTCAAAACGACCCCCCGTGAGCAAGCACTTGGCAACAGTGGGAAGGAAAAACTCCCTTTTAACAGGAAGAAACCTCCAGCAGAACCAGGCTCAGGGAGGGGCAGTCTTCTGCTGGGACTGGTTGGGGCTGAGGGAGAGAATCAGGAAAAAGACATGCTGTGGAAGAGAGCAGAGATCAATCACTAATGATTAAATGCAGAGTGGTGCATACAGAGCAAAAAGAGAAAGAAACACTCAGTGCATCATGGGAACCCCCCAGCAGTCTAAGTCTATAGCAGCATAACTAAGGGATGGTTCAGGGTCACCTGATCCAGCCCTAACTATAAGCTTTAGCAAAAAGGAAAGTTTTAAGCCTAATCTTAAAAGTAGAGAGGGTGTCTGTCTCCCTGATCTGAATTGGGAGCTGATTCCACAGGAGAGGAGCCTGAAAGCTGAAGGCTCTGCCTCCCATTCTACTCTTACAAACCCTAGGAACTACAAGTAAGCCTGCAGTCTGAGAGCGAAGTGCTCTATTGGGGTGATATGGTACTATGAGGTCCCTAAGATAAGATGGGACCTGATTATTCAAAACCTTATAAGTAAGAAGAAGAATTTTAAATTCTATTCTAGAACAGGAAGCCAATGAAGAGAGGCCAATATGGGTGATATGTGCTCTCTCCTTCTAGCCCCTGTCAGTACTCCAGCTGCAGCATTTTAAATTAACTGAAGGCTTTTCAGGGAACTTTTAGGACAACCTGATAATAATGAATTACAATAGTCCAGCCTAGAGGAAATAAATACATGAATTAGTTTTTCAGCATCACTCTTAGACAAGACCTTTCTAATTTTAGAAATATTGCGCAAATGCAAAAAAGCAGTCCAACATATTTGTTTAATATGCGCATTGAATGACATATCCTGATCAAAAATGACTCCAAGATTTGTCACAGTATTACTAGAGGTCAGGGTAATGCCATCCAGAGTAAGGATCTGGTTAGACACCATGTTTCTAAGATTTGTGGGGCCAAGTACAATAACTTCAGTTTTATCTGAGTTTAAAAGCAGGAAATTAGAGGTCATCCATGTCTTTATGTCTGTAAGACAATCCTGCAGTTTAGCTAATTGGTGTGTGTCCTCTGGCTTCATGGATAGATAAAGCTGGGTATCATCTGCGTAACAATGAAAATTCAAGCAATGCTGTCTAATAATACTGCCTAAGGGAAACATGTATAAAGTGAATAAAATTGGTCCTAGCACAGAACCTTGTGGAACTCCATAATTAACCTTAGTCTGTGAAGAAGATTCCCCATTTACATGAACAAATTGTAATCTATTAGATAAATATGATTCAAACCACCGCAGCGCAGTGCCTTTAATACCTATGGCATGCTCTAATCTCTGTAATAAAATTTTATGGTCAACATTATCAAAAGCAGCACTGAGGTCTAACAGAACAAGCACAGAAATGAGTCCACTGTCTGAGGCCATAAGAAAATCATTTGTAACCTTCACTAATGCTGTTTCTGTACTATGATGAATTCTAAAACCCTGACTGAAACTCTTCAAATAGACCATTCCTCTGCAGATGATCAGTTAGCTGTTTTACAACTACCCTTTCAAGAATGTTTGAGAGAAAAGGAAGGTTGGAGATTGGCCTATAATTAGCTAAGATAGCTGGGTCAAGTGATGGCTTTTAAAGTAATGGTTTAATTACTGCCACCTTAAAAGCCTGTGGTACATAGCCAAGTAATAAAGATAGATTGATCATATTTAAGATCGAAGCATTAATTAATGGTAGGGCTTCCTTGAGCAGCATGGTAGGAATGGGGTCTAATAGACATGTTGATGGTTTGGAGGAAGTAACTAATGAAAATAACTCAGACAGAACAATCGGAGAGAAAGAGTCTAACCAAATACCGGCATCACTGAAAGCAGCCAAAAATAACGATACGTCTTTGGGATGGTTATGAGTAATTTTTTCTCTAATAGTTAAAATTTTATTAGCAAAGAAAGTCATGAAGTCATTACTAGTTAAAGTTAAAGGAATACTCGGCTCAATAGAGCTCTGACTCTGTCAGCCTGGCTACAGTGCTGAAAAGAAACCTGGGGTTGTTCTTATTTTCTTCAATTAGTGATGAGTAGTAAGATGTCCTAGCTTTACGGAGAGCTTTTTTATAGAGCAACAGACTCTTTTTCCAGGCTACGTGAAGATCTTCTAAATTAGTGAGACGCCATTTCCTCTCCAACTTACGGGTTATCTGCTTTAAGCTGCGAGTTTGTGAGTTATACCACGGAGTCAGGCACTTCTGATTTAAGGCTCTCTTTTTCAGAGGAGCTACAGCATCCAAAGTTGTCTTCAATGAGGATGTAAAACTACTGACGAGATACTCTATCTCACTTACAGAGTTTAGGTAGCTACTCTGCCCTGTGTTGGTATATGGCATTGAAGAACATAAAGAAGGAATTATATCCTTAAACCTACTTACAGCGCTTTCTGAAAGACTTCTAGTGTAACGAAACTTATTCCCCACTGCTGGGTAGTCCATCAGGGTAAATGTAAATGTTATTAAGAAATGATCAGACAGAATGGAGTTTTCAGGGAATACTGTTAAGTCTTCAATTTCCATACCATAAGTCAGAACAAGATCTAAGATATGATTAAAGTGGTGGGTGGACTCATTTACATTTTGAGCAAAGCCAATAGAGTCTAATAATAGATTAAATGCAGTGTTGAGGCTGTCATTCTCAGCATCTGTGTGGATGTTAAAATCGCCCACTATAATTATCTTATCTGAGCTAAGCACTAAGTCAGACAAAAGGTCTGAAAATTCACAGAGAAACTCACAGTAACGACCAGGTGGACGATAGATAACAACAAATAAAACTGGTTTTTGGGACTTCCAATTTGGATGGACAAGACTAAGAGTCAAGCTTTCAAATGAATTAAAGCTCTGTCTGGGTTTTTGATTAATTAATAAGTTGGAATGGAAGATTGCTGCTAATCCTCCGCCCCGGCCCGTGCTACGAGCATTCTGGCAGTTACTGTGACTCGGGGGTGTTGACTCATTTAAACTAACATATTCATCCTGCTGTAACCAGGTTTCTGTAAGGCAGAATAAATCAATATGTTGATCAATTATTATATCATTTACTAACAGGGACTTAGAAGAGAGAGATCTAATGTTAATATAGGAAAGTCAATCCAGAGGCATCATTCTCTTACTAATTCTAGACTGATGTATATACTGTAAAATGTGTCGTTTGATCCACATTTGTGAATTACCTCTGCGTTTTCCCGATCCACCAGGTCATTATTGTAAATAAGACTTTTTTCTTAATAGCTTACCTTGTTAAATAAAGGTTAAATCAAAATTTTGCAAATCGGTGAGTGTACTGTAGGCTTTATTATCATTTTTTATTCATTATTATTTTATTTTACCATTATTGGGTACAGTGGGGGAATTTCCATAGCAAGACAATAAGAGCTGAACACTTTGTGTCTTCAGCTGCGAGTGTCCACTTCAGTGAGACACCAACTATGACACTGTCGCTCGTTCAAGTGTTTGGAAAGTAATTCATGTCTCCAACTGCTCTCCCAGAGTCGTGCCCAGTGAAATAAAACCCTTAGCATTTGCCACATCTCTCTGTCATTTGCATCTCTCAGCCTATCTCAGTTCTTTTTCACCAAGCACTTCCTCCTCATACCTTCCAGTACTTCCTCATTCCACCATCAAGTGTCCTTGTCTTACTTCTTCTATCAAGATGTCACACTCTGTACCTTCCTAGCTGTCCCACTCATCCCTTGCGCGGTAGCTGTAAGTACCTCCCCCAAGAGCTACCTCTCTGCTTTTATCAGTTATAGTACCAACATTTAAAGTTCTATACTTCCTTCTCCCCGTTGCCTCCAGACATTCTGCAGAAATTACACACCCCAAAATTCCAAAACATGGCTTACAAGAAAGGCTATGTTTGACCTCATGCCCATTTGTAATGAACATAATTAAATATTTATTTTTTTACAGCAGTGATGTATGTACCTGTTGTACCTCCTGTAGACCCTTGAGCATGAAGCCATAGTGTCTTATGGTTGCCTCCAGGAATCGCGGCACAAGACAGAAACACACATGTAGGGGAGTAGCCATCCTCAAAGCAAGCTTCTGGGCAAAGAGTAATGCCCAGTTATCTGTGGAAAACATCTAATTTTAGGGTGTTGGGCCTTTAATGGGTAAAGCTTGTGTCAAGAATATAACAGCCTCCCCAGTAAAAAAATAAATAAACAAAATGTAGGAACGCTCACTACCTAGGCAAATTAGATGTAAAAATGTTATGTGAAGTAAAGTTTCATAATGAAGTTCAAAGTACAACCCCAATTCCAATGAAGTTGGGACGTTGTGTAAAATGTAAATAAAAACAGAATCCAATGATTTGCAAATCCTTTTTAATCTATATTCAATTGAATACACCACAAAGACAAGATATTTAATGTTCAAACTGATAAACGTTATTGTTTTTGTGCAAATATTTGCTCATTTTGAAATGGATGCCTGAAACACATTTCGAAAAAGCTGGGACAGGGGCTACAAAAGACTGGGAAAGTTGATGAATGCTCAAAGAACACCTGTTTGGAACATTCCACAGGTGAACAGGTTAAATGGAAACAGGTGAGTGTCATGATTGAATATAAAAGGAGCAGCCCCAAAAGGCTCAGCCGTTCACAAGCAAAGAAGGGGCAAGGATCACCACTTTGTGGAAAAATGCATGGAAAAAAAAACAGTCCAACAGTTTAAGACAAATGTTTCTCAACATTTAATTGCAAGGAATTTAGGGATTCCATCATCTACAGTCCATAATATAATCAGAAGATTCAGAGAATCTGGAGAACTTTCTACACGTAAGCAACAAGGAAACCAACATTGAATGCCCATGACCTTCGATCCCTCAGGCGGCACTGCATTAAAAACTGACATCATTGTGTAAAGGATCTTATCGCGTGAGCTCAGGAACACTTCAGAAAACCATTGTCAGTGAACACAGTTCGTCGCTACATCTACAAGTGCAAGTTAAAACTCTACCATGCAAAGCAAAAGCCAAACATCAACAACATCCAGAAACACCGCCGCCTTCTCTGGGCCCGAGCTCATTTGAAATGGACAGACACAAAGTGGAAAAGCGTGCTGTAGACTGATGAGTCCACAGTTCAAATTGTTTTTGGAAATCATGGGCATTGTGTCCTCTGGACAAAAGAGGAAAAAGACCATCTAGATTGTTACCAGCGCAAAGTTCAAAAGCCAGCATCTGTGATGGTATGGGGGTGTGTTAGTGCCCATGGCATGGACAACTTACACATCTGTGATGGCACCATTAATGCTGAAAGGTACATCCAGGTTTTGGAGCAACACATGCTGCCATCCAAGCAACGTCTTTTTCAGGGACGTCCCTGCTTATTTCAGTAAGACAATGCCAAGACACATTCTGCACGTGTTACAACAGCGTGGCTTCATAGTAAAAGAGTGCGGGTACTAGATTGGCCTGCCTGCAGTCCAGACCTGTCACCCATTGAAAATGTGTGGCGCATTATGAAGCGTAAAATACGTCAACACAGAGCCCGGACTTTTGAACAACTGAAATCGCACATCAAGCAAGAATGGGAAAGAATTCCACCTACAAAGCTTCAGCAATTAGTGTCCTCAGTTCCCAAACGCTTATTGAGTGTTGTTAGAAGGAAAGGTGATGTAACACAGTAGTAAACATACCACTGTCTCAGCTTTTTAGAAACATGTTGCAGGCATCCATTTCAAAATAAGCAAATATTTGGACAGAAACAATAAAGTTTATCAGTTTGAACATTAAATATCTTGTCTTTGTGGTGGATTCAATTGAATATAGGTTGAAGAGGATTTGAAAATCATTGTATTCTGTTTTTATTTACATTTTACACAACTTCCCAACTTCATTGGAAGTGGGGTTGTATTACTATTAAGTAGTAGTATGAAAAATGACTTCAAAAGTGGACCTTTAATTGAGGTGAGCTGTTGTGGATGGCACAACCCCCCCCACAACAGCTTCTTTCCATCTGGATGCACCCCAGACTGGACGCAGGGGATAGACAGTGACTCGCTGTCTGGCGGAAAAAAACAAGCAAACAAACAAAAAAACAACAAAAAAAAACCAAACAAAAAAAAACACAGAGATAATGACAACGTGAAAAACATTTTTTTTTTTAGAAATTTTTGCTAATTTATTAAAAATAATTAAAAAAAACCTAAGAAATCACAGGTACATAAGTATTCACAGCTTTTGTTCAATACTGGCAGCAATTCCAGCCTCAAGTCTTCTTGAATGTGATGCCACAAGCTTGGTGCTCCTATCTTTGGCCACTTTGGTCCATTCCTCTTTGCAGCACCTCTCAAGCTCCATCAGGTTGGATGGGGAGTGTCGGTGCACAGACATTTTCAGATCTCTCCAGAGATGTTCAGTCAGATTGTTTCCTTGATTGTGTCCTGTGAATGTCCTTGAGTGAAAAACATCCCCACAGCATGATGCTGCCACCACCGTGCTTCACTGTAGGGATGGTGCCTGGTTTCCTCCAAACATGATGCCAAAGAGTTCAATCTTTGTCTCATCAGACCAGAGAATTTTGTTTCTCCTGGTCTGAGAGTCCTTCAGGTGCCTTTTGTCAAACTCCAGGTGGCTGCCATGTGTCTTTTACTAAGGAGTGGCTTCTGTCTGGCGACTCTATCATACAGGCCTGATTGGTGGATTGTTGCAGAGATGGCTGTCCTTTTGGAAGGTTCTCCTCTCTCCTCAGAGGAGTGTTGGAGCTCTGACAGAGTGACCATCAGGTTCTTGGTCACCTCCCTGACGAAGGTCCTTCTCCCCTGATCGCTCAGTTTAGACGGGTGGCCAGCTCCAGGAAAAGTCCTGGTGGATCTGAACTTCTTCCATTTACAGATGATGGAGACCACTGTGCTCATTGGGACCTTCAAAGCAGCAGAAATGTTTCTGTACCCTTCCCCAGATTTGTGTCTCCAGACAATCCTGTCTCTGAGGTCTAGACGATTCCTTTGACTTCATGCTTGGTTTGTGCTCTGACTGTCAACTGTGGGACCTTATATGTAGACAGGTGTGTGTCTTTCCAAATCATGTCCAATCAACCCCAGGTGGACTCCAATTAAGCTGGACAACTTCTCAAGGATGATCAGTGGAAACAAGAGGCACCTGAGCTCAATTTTGAGCTTCATGGCAAAGCCTGTAAGTGCTGTGAGTGCTTAAATTTTATTTTTAATAAATTTGCAAAAATCTAAAAAAAAACCTTTTTCACATTGTCATTATGGTGTATTGTGTGTAGAATTTTGAAGAAAAAAAAATTTCATCCATTTTGGAATTAGGCTGTAACTTAAAATGTGTAAAAAGTGAAGCGGTGTGAATACTTCCTGGATGATCTGTATATCTTATGTCCAGCCTTGATTTTTCATCAGGATGGCGTTAGCACAAAACCTGCCTTTTGGCAGCCCAATTGATGGAAATCGTCGTAGTGAGGGAGAACTTTAATCCCTGTATGTATGTGTGTATACACACACACACACACACACACACACACACTCACAAGTAGCATTTTCAGGGAGCGTCAGCTGTGACATTTTGTCTGTGTGCTGTGATTCTGTTGACATGAACCAGGAAAGTTGTGGCTGTGTTGAAGACCCCTGTGGTTCCAAAGTGGTTCTCCATGGCATCAGCTCATGCTTCCAGACTTGACTAGATTTAGTTATATTATAATTAGTGAAAGCCTGAGAACAAAATAGTTTGAGAGTTGTTTGAAGTCTTGAACTGACCCGTCACTGATGACAGAATCAGCCAAAGAGTCCAGGAAGACAGGACGAGCATTTTTAAAGAAGGCAATAGTACAAATCCTGTCCAATCAGTGAACATGTGATAATAACATCTGATAATCAGGGACAAATCAACAGGTGTGTGATCACACTGGACCTCAGATCAGGGTCCTTTCCCTCTTCAGGGAAGGGGGCAGCCCACTGTGTGTCATGAACACTGTGAGGAAGCCTCTTAAAGGCCTATGAACACATCACCATCCAAAATGTTAGAACAAGTTGTCAGGGAACATTCAGAGGTGGTCTCCCACTCCTCATAAGCATGGTCATCAAGTGAAGCACGATTTTCTCAAAAACATCTTCAAGCTTCAACAAGCGCTTGTGGACGTGGAAAAATATTCAAACCTTGGACTCTCTGGTCCCTGGACATCCAGTAGAGGACGCCGCTGTGCTCGTCTAGGAATTCCTCGCAGGAGGACAGAACCCTCACACGCTTCATCTGGAAATTAAAGCTGACTATAGATGGCGCTGTAGTCAGTCGCTTTTGTTCGATCACACTCAGGAAGTCTTCATCACGTCTCTGTTGGGACATCAAAATAAAACACAAAAACAACAAAAAAAACTTTGTAGACTCAAGATTGATTAAAACCTGCGATCATGTTTCATCAGTTTCCACATGTACAGTTTAAATAATTAAAAAAACTATAAGCATAAAAAAGCTGTATTAAAAATAAAATCAGAGATACAAAGTAAGAAAATCCTCACGATCATTTGTTGTGATGGTTTGTGTTAAAAAAAGAAAGTGGACTATACCAGCTGTATGTCATCATCAGTCCTCAGACAACATGAACACACGTCCCGTAACTCTGAATTCTGAATCCAGACCATCTATTAGACACATAAATCTATTTATGTCAATGTGGGAACGTGAGCGGGAACAGAAATCTACACAACTAAACTTGCTTGATTTCCAGTGAGTTTCTACCTTTTGAAGATAAATGGCATCAGCAATGATCCTTTGCACATTCATTCATTCATCCACTGCTGCTTATCCCGGTCCGACCCGCAGTGGCAGTGGACCAAGCAGCTCAACCCACTTTTCCTTGTCCTGGGCAAAAGGGAACCTGGGGGGTCGCCATGTGTTCCAAAGCCAGCTGTGACATATAATAATACCCCCGGTGTGTCCTGGGTCTTCCCTGGGCCTCCTCCCAGTTGGACATGTGTAACCCTTCATGATGAACAAATATACAGATAGAAGCTTTTGGGGGGGGGGGGGGGGGGGGGGGGTTATCGCAGACAGCCAGCTGGTAGCTGAGTCTATAACAATCGGGCTCGGTCAGCTCTGCCTGACAAAACAGCACGGTGCCATGTCCATGTGGGCTCAGCACCTAGAAGGACTGTGTGAAGGGTCCTGTGCGCTGTTCTATGGACAGACCCTTATTCTCAAAGGGCATCTCATATCTGAATGGACCTTGTGGAGCATAATATAACCTTTTCAAAGCGTTCCCTACAACAGGCTAATCTCAGAAAAAATGGCGACAGTTTGCATTTTGATTTCAGCAATTTCTACAACGTCTATAAACCCAGAGAATATATTCACGAGAGTTTTAGGCACAATATACAAACAGTTTAATGCTGTTGTCCGTGTGCAGTAGGGTTATGACCAGTGTTGCCACAGTTACTTTGAAAAAGTAATCCAATTACTGATTACTGATTACTCCTTGAAAAAGTAACTTAGTTACTTTACTGATTACTCAATTGTAAAAGTAACTAAGTTAGATTACTAGTTACTTTTTTAGTTACTTTTCCCAGCTGCCGAAAACAACCCTCTGCCACCTCAACATGACAATGATACCTGTTTTGCCAAAACTCACTTTATAGTCACCCTTTCTTGACTTCAATGAAAATAAATACTTGTTTTAAAAATGTAAAATAAAGACCTCTTTCTTGACCTCATATTTAACTGTTGACAGCACTGTAACAGTAAAACTTGCAATTTCGAACCTACATTGTTTATAAATGTAACTATTAAATTCTAACATTTTTCTAACATTTAAATTCTCTCTAAACATTTTACTTGTCGAAATTATTATTATTTTAAGCAATATTAGTTGGTTTAGTAAAAAACGGCTTCAAAACTGGACCTTTAATCTAGGGGTGTTGTGGGGGAGGGGGGCACATCCTTGCCACATGCCCCCATTCCATCTGGATTCGCCCCTGCTTTGGCGTTTGAGCACAAAGAATGGATAACATTTATTTATGCAGAAAACATGACCAGATTTACAGGTAAGAAAGTTTTATTGCGTTTTCACATCATGTGGTCCTCAGAAAGAGAGTTTAGGTGCATTTTCACATCATGTGGTCCTCAGAAAGAGAGTTTAGGTGCATTTGAGTGGAAAATAGTGTTAGTTGTTGACGCGTTGCGGAGGATCAGCTGTTTTTAACGAGCAGATACAGAGCGGCTCAGCTCAGAATTCGAAATAAAGGAGGAAAAACAGTATAAAAATGTCTTTGTAAAGCTCAGTGCAGGTGTGCTGATCACCGTGCTTTAAGAGGTGAGGACGAGTCGAGCAGCTGCAAAAAAACGCGGATGAAAAGCTCACAGCTCGCTGAAAGTGGGACGTTCAGTCGAACCCCGACCTCCTGCCCACGGACCAAGTTTAATGCTGCTATCGACCCACAATGAAAAATAATAGTAACGCACAGTGACATGAAGAAGTAACTTTAATCTGATTACTGATTTGGAAAGATTAACGCGTTAGATTACTCGTTACTAAAAAAAGTGGTCAGATTAGAGTAACGCGTTACCGGCATCACTGGTTATGACAAATCTCAAATTTATTAGCCTGGGGTTATAAATGATGAACTTTTACCTAAAACTAACAAAAATGACTTTGGTTTTGCCAGACCTTGAAAAAACCTCCCGCACCTAAGACAGTTTCATATTTCACATTAAAACACCTCGCGGCTCAAACACTCTTTATTATAACATGTCACTTTTACATACAATACACAAGGAATACATGAAAATGAGTACATATAGCATTTGTAGTATTTTTAATAGTGTTTCAGATTTGTGTATTAGTGTTAATAAATTTGCTGTTAAGATATTTATCTGTTTTGCAAATGAACGAACCTCCTCCATCAACTTTACAGCTCTCTCAGCTACTATGTTGGAGCAAATGCACATCAAGCACTGCTAGTTCCTTTTTCCAGTGAGTAGAGAAGCATTTCACAGCTTTGGGACACTTAAGTTTGGATATTGATGACAGCAGGTCTTCATAATCCATCTCTGAATAGTGTTGGTTAGAAAACCAGGCCTGCGACCATGTAGTTGCAATCAAATCGCAAGTTACCTTCAGCTGTTCTCGCCACTTTGGAAGAAGGAAAAATGCAATAAGTGCAAAAATTCCTCATGAGTTCCACCTGGCACTGTGAAGTGATGGCAGCTTGTGCCATTTGATGTGAGGCCATTTTTCCTCCGTTTTGTAAAACTTGTATGCTTCACAAAGCTCAAAAGGGAATTTAAAATCATCTCTCCAGCCAAGGTTCTCATACAACCCCTGGCAAAAATGATGGAATCACCAGCCTCGGAGGATGTTCATTCAGTTGTTTAATTTTGTAGAAAAAAAGCAGATCACAGACATGACACAAAACTAAAGTCATTTCAAATGGCAACTTTCTCGCTTTAAGAAACACTATAAGAAATCAAGAAAAAAATATTATGGCAGTCAGTAACGGTTACTTTTTTAGACCAAGCAGAGGAAAAAATATGGAATCACTCAATTCTGAGGAAAAAATTATGGAATCACCCTGTAAATTTTCATCCTCAAAACTAACACCTGCATCAAATCAGATCTGCTCGTTGACATTGACCCTATGTGTCTTTTTGCAAGGAATGTTTTTGCTCTATGGCAAGATGCATTATCATCTTGAAAAATGATTTCATCATCCCCAAACATCCTTTCAATTGTCCAAAATATCAACATAAACTTGTGTATTTATTGATGATGTAATGACAGCCATCTCCCCAGTGCCTTTACCTGACATGCAGCCCCATATCATCAATGACTGTGGAAATTTACATGTTCTCTTCAGGCAGTCATCTTTATAAATCCCATTGGAACGGCACCAAACAAAAGTTCCAGCATCATCACCTTGCCCAATGCAGATTCGAGATTCATCACTGAATATGACTTTCATCCAGTCATCCACAGTCCACGATTGCTTTTCCTTAGCCCATTGTAACCTTGTTTTTTTTCTGTTTAGGTGTTAATGATGGCTTTCGTTTAGCTTTTCTGTATGTAAATCCCATTTCCATTAGGCGGTTTCTTACAGTTTGGTCACAGACGTTGACTCCAGTTTCCTCCCATTCGTTCCTCATTTGTTTTGTTGTGCATTTTCGATTTTTGAGACATATTGCTTTAAGTTTTCTGTCTTGACGCTTTGATGTCTTCCTTGGTCTACCAGTATGTTTGCCTTTAACAACCTTCCCATGTTGTTTGTATTTGGTCCAGAGTTTAGACACAGCTGACTGTGAACAACCAACATCTTTTGCAACATTGCGTGATGATTTACCCTCTTTTAAGAGTTTGATAATCCTCTCCTTTGTTTCAATTGACATCTCTCGTGTTGGAGCCATGATTCATGTCAGTCCACTTGGTGCAACAGCTCTCCAAGGTGTGATCACTCCTTTTTAGATGCAGACTAACGAGCAGATCTGATATGATGCAGGTGTTAGTTTTGGGGATGAAACTTTACAGGGTGATTCCATAATTTTTTCCTCAGAATTGAGTGATTCCATATTTTTTTCCTCTGCTTGGTCTAAAAAAGTAACCGTTACTGACTGCCACAATCTTTTTTCTTGATTTCTTATAGTGTTTCTTAAAGCCAGAAAGTTGCCATTTGAAATGACTTTAGTTTTGTTTCATGTCTGTGATCTGCTTTTTTTTCTACAAAATTAAACAACTGAATGAACATCCTCCGAGGCCGGTGATTCCATAATTTTTGCCAGGGGTTGTACACTGGTATCACTTCTGTGCCCATGTATGCATTTTGCAAGTCATCATACTGTTCCAAAATCTCATCAATAAACTCATAGTTAATGTTAGGTGACTGTGACCGTATAGGAAAAAAGAAGTCCAACACATGTCACAGAACACGATCAAGAATGTGGTGTTTTCAGCCGATGTATTGAGGTTCATCGAATCCCTTGTGTTGAAATGTTCTCTGAAGCCTGGCTACAACACCATTTTTGCGACCAGTATTGACTGCTGTTGTGTCAGAGATGATCATCTGAATACTGTTATATTTTATCTTTTATCAATTTTATCAATTTTACCTTTATTTTTTATTTCTTTTAATTATTGCTTATTAATATATTTTAGCAATATTCATTTGTATATATTTTCTTGTTATTTCTTGATACTTGCTAATTCTTTTCTTGTTACGTTATTTTTAAATAGTATTGTGTAAACTCATGTATTTTTAAAAGTGATGCGGTGCTAGGTGCGGGATGTTTTTTCATGATCAAATTAAATAAACTTCAAAAAAGTGATCTATGGTGATCTATGAAAAGTGATCTATCTATAAACTAATTGAATTCAGTACTTAACGATTCTAAGATACTAGCTGGGGCTGATGGTGGGTGGTAACATCCAGCCACTGACAATGTGTAATTGTTTAATAAGTTAATCTTTAAGATTAACAAATCAAAATGCTTAGGGAGTGACTTTGAAAGTGCAATAATGCAACAATAAAGTTCTTTAACATAGATAGCTATTTATATTTAAGGCCTCACAACTGCTGGGCTGTTAGCTGTAGGCGCGACCCTATCGTGGGCCACTGATGACGTTAGCTCCCCTGCTAACACCATTGGTAGCATTAGCTCCCCAGCTAGCAACAAGCTAGCATTAGCTGATGAATGCTAAACTGAGATCACTGACAAAACAAAACAAACAATTCGTTTCGGTCGAACAGTAATAAGAACTGTTACATAAAAAACATTAAAAAACCCATAAAAAACAGTGATTGTCTGCTCAGTGCTCACAGCGTGCCTCCTCCTCTTTCTGGACTGTGAGGTTAGTAATAAATATAATAATAAAGCTTCATGTGAAGCAGTTGGCTGGGAACCCTCCACATGTCAACAAGGCTTCATCTGGCCATTTGATCACAGAACACACCTGAACTAATTTGGTCTTGTCCACCGCCTTGGCTGCTGAATAGTTTGAGGTCTTCTGCCTTTTGGTCTGTGGCCGAGGCATGGCTGTCCAGGTGGGACAATCACACACAATGTCTACGTCTGCCTGTGAGAAGAACTGCAAGCCACGGCTCGACAGATGGATGTCTTTCAGTCTAGAGAACATCAAGATTAAAGTATGTATCAATATTAAATGTCAAAGGAGCTGACTATTATAAATCAAGAAAGAATTATGAAAATGTTGATGTATTGGGTTTTATTTTTGGTGCCATGTGTCCTGAGAAATTAAGTCATAAATATGTGGCATTTAGCCTGATTTCAGCTGCTGCTGATAAATGCTCAGAAACATGAAGCTGTCAGGAATGAACATTCTACAGCAGTGGTCACCAGCCTTTTTAAGCCAACGATCCCCTAGCTCTGCCTGAGAAGAAGACAAGATCTACCAACCATACTGTAAACAAAAATACACAAGAACAATAATACTTCCAAAAGGAAAATTCTTTATTTTAACAGTATTTAAGAATATTATCCATCCATCCATTTTCTTCCGCTTTATCCGGAGTCGGGTCGCGGGGGCAGCAGCTCAAGCAAAGCCGCCCAGACCTCCCGATCCACACACACCTCCCCCAGCTCCTCCGGGGGAACCCCAAGGCATTCCCAAGCCAGCCGAGAGATGTAGTCCCTCCAGCGTGTCCTGGGTCTTCCCCGGGGCCTCCTCCCAGTGGGACGTGCCCGGAACACCTCTCCAGCGAGGCATCCAGCGGGCATCCGGAAAAGATGCCCGAGCCACCTCAACTGACTCCTTTCGACGTGGAGGAGCAGCAGCTCGACTCCAAGCTCCTCCCGAGTGACCGAGCTCCTCACCCTATCTCTAAGGGAGCGCCCAGCCACCCTGCGGAGGAAACTCATCTCGGCCACTTGTACTCGCGATCTTGTTCTTTCCGTCATGAGCCAAATCTCATGACCATAGGTGAGGATCGGAACGTAGATCGATCGGTAAATCGAGAGCTTTGCCCCCCTACTCAGCTCTCTCTTCACCACGACGGTCCGATACAGCGACCGCATCACTGCAGATGCTGCACTGATCCGTCTATCGATCTCATGCTCCATTCGTCCCTCACTCGTGAACAAGACCCCGAGATACTTAAACTCCTCAACTTGAGGCAAGGACACTCCACCGACCTAAAGAGGGCAAAGCACCTTTTTCCGGTCGAGAACCATGGCCTCGGATTTGGAGGTGCTGATTTTCATCCCGGACGCTTCACACTCGGCTGCAAACCGCCCCAGTGCACGCTGATGGTCCTGATTTGACGAAGCCAACAGAACCACATCGTCCGCAAACAGCAGAGACGAGATTCTGTGGTTCCCAAACCAGACCCCCTCTACACCCTGGCTGCGCCTAGAAATTCTGTCCATAAAAATAATGAACAGAACCGGTGACAAAGGGCAGCCCTGGCGGAGGCCAACGTGCACTGGAAACAGGTTTGACTTACTACCGGCAATGTGAACCAAGCTCCTGCCGCGGTCGTACAGGGACAGGACAGCCCTTAACAAAGGACCCCGGAGCCCGTACTACTGGAGCACTCCCCCCAGGGTGTCCCAAGGGACACGGTCGAACGCCTTCTCCAGATCCCTAAAACACATGTGGACTGGTTGGGCAAACTCCCATGAACCCTAGAGCACCCGATGGAGCGTGTAGAGCTGGTCCAGTGTGCTGCGACCAGGACGAAAACCACACTGCTCCTCCTGAATCCGAGGTTCGACCATCGGTCGAATTCTCCTCTCCAGTACTCTGGAATAGACCTTACCGGGGAGGCTGAGGAGTGTGATCCCCCTATAGTTGGAACACACCCTCCGGTCCCACTTCTTAAACAGAGGGACCACCACCTCGGTCTACCAATCCAGAGGCACTGTCCCCAATCGCCACGCGATGTTGCAGAGGCCAAGACAGCCCCACAACATCCAGAGACTTAAGGTACTCAGGACGGATTTCATCCACCCCAGGAGCCTTGCCACCGAGGAGCTTTCTAACCACCTCGGTGACTTCAGCCTGTGTAATGGATGAGTCCGCCTCTGAGTCCCCAGTCTCTGCTTCTTCGGAAGACGTGACGATGGGATTGAGGAGATCCTCGAAGTACTCCTCCCACTGCCCGACAACATCCCCAGTCAGGGTCAACAGCTCCCCACCCGCACCGTAAACAGTGCTGGTGGAGAGCTGCTTCCGCCTCCTGAGGCGTCGGACGGTTTGCCAGAATCTCTTCAAGGCCGACCGATAGTCCTCCTCCATAGCCTCCCCGAACTCCTCCCAGACCCGGGTTTTTGGCTCTCCGACCGCACGGGCTGCGGCACGCTTGGCCTGCCGGTACCTGTCAGCTGCCTCTGGGGTCCCACCTACCAACAAAGATAAGTAGGACTCCTTCTTCAGCTTGACGGCATCCCTTACTTCCGGTGTCCACCACCGGGGATTGCCGCCGTGACAGGCACCAGAGACCTTGCGACCACAGCTACAAGCAGCCGCATCAACAATGGAGGTGGAGAACATGGTCCACTCGGACTCCATGTCTCCAACCTCCCCCGAGATCTGGGAGAAGCTCTCCCGGAGGTGGAAGTTGAAGACCTCGCTGACAGAGGGTTCCGCCAGTCGTTCCCAGCAGACCCTCACGATACGTTTGGGCCTGCCAGGTCTGACTGGCTTCCTACCCTCCCAGCGGATCCAACTCACCACCAGGTGGTGATCAGTCGACAGCTCTGCCCCTCTCTTCACTAGAGTGTCCAAGACACATGGCCGAAGGTCAGATGATACGACTACAAAGTCGATCATCGACCTCCGGCTCAGGGTGTCCTGGTGCCATGTGCACTTATGGACACCCTTGTGCTCGAACATGCTGTTCATGATGGACAAACTGTGACTAGCACAGAAGTCCAACAACTGAACACCACTCGGGTTCAGATCAGGGAGGCTGTGCTTCCCGATCACCCCCCTCCAGGTCTCACTGTCGCCGCCCACGTGGGTGTTGAAATCCCCCAGGAGAACAATGGAGTCCCCAGTCGGAGCGCTATCTAGTACCCCTCCCAGGGACTGCAGGAAGGTCAGGTACTCTGCACTGCTGCTCGGCCCGTAGGCCTTGACAACAGTGAGAGACCTGTCCCCAACCCGAAGGCATAGGGACGCGACCCTCTCGTTCACTGGAGTGAACTCCAACACTTGGAGACTGAGCTGGGGAGCAATAAGCAATGCGACCCCAGCTTTGCGCCTCTCCCCGTGGGCGACGCCAGAAAAATGAAGCGTCCAGCCCCTCTCCAGGAGTTGGGTACCAGAGCCCAAGCTGTGTGTGGAGGTGAGCCCGACTATCTCTAGTCGGTATCTCTCAACCTCCTGCACAAGCTCAAGCTCCTTCCCCCCTAGCGAGGTGACATTCCACGTCCCAACAGCCAGCGGCTGTGAGCATGGACCAGGTCGCCAGGCCACCCGCCCTCGACCGCCACCCAATCCTCTCTGCACCCGACCCCCATTGCCCCCTCTGCAGGTGGTGAACCCACATGAGGGCGGGCCCACGTCATTCTTTCGGGCTGAACCCGGCCAGGCCCCATGGGCTAAGGCCCGACCACCAGGAGCTTGCGCGTGAGCCCCAACCCCAGGCCTGGCTCCAGGGTGGGACCCCGGCTCCGCCATACCGGGCGACGTGTCGGTCCTTGATCTTTTACTGGTCATGGAGGTTCTGAACTGCCCTTAGTCTGACCCGTCACCTAGGACCTGTTTGCCTTGGGAGACCCTACAGGGAGCACAAAGCCCCCGACAACATAGCTCCTAGGATCATCCGGGTACGCAAACTCCCCTACCACGATAAAGTGGCAGCTAGAGAGGGAGAGTTTCATACTTACTTAATACATCTAGTTTAATACGTTTTTAAAATAATTTAAGCGACCTCGATTCTTTGATTTCTTTGTTGCGGTTGTTCCATAATTTTACACCATTCACTGCAATACTCCCTTCCTTTATCTTAGTTCTGAATCTTGTTTTTTAAAGACTTCTATGCCCTTCAAATTATAACTACTTACTCTTTTTTCAAACATATTTTGAATGTTTATTGGTAAGGTATTGTTATTCGCTTGGTACATTGTTTGTAATAATTTCAAATCAACTAAATCATGAAATTTAAGTACCCTATACTTAATGAACAATGGACTAGATGGATCTCTAAAACGACTGTTGCTAATCACTTTTAAAGCTCTTTTCTGCAAAATAAATAAAGGTTGTGTATAAGTTGTACATGTTGATCCCCAGATTTCTACACAGTAAGTCAAATATGGAACAATCAATGAATTGTACAATGTTAATAATCCATAACTATTTAATGAATATTTAACTTTATGCAAAACAGCAATGGCTTTCGCTATCTTTCCTTTTATGTAATTTATGTGTGACTTCCATGTAAAATCTTCATCAATCATAACTCCTAAAAATTTCCTTTCTTTTACCCTTTGAATGTCCATTCCATCTATTTTTAATGACATCACTTTTTTTTCTGTCATTAAACAATATGAAATTTGTTTTATTAAGATTAAGTGACAATCTGTTTATAGCAAACCAATATTTAACTTTTTCCAACTCTGTATTTATCATTTGTGCTACTTCCTGTATATCTGATCCAGAGTAAAATAATGTTGTATCGTCAGCAAATAAAATGCTACCAAGTACATTAGATACATTCACAAAATCATTGATATACAAAATAAACCGTTTGGGTCCAAGTACCGACCCTTGTGGTACTCCACAAATAATGTTACACAATTCTGATTTAGTATTATTTATCTGAACAAACTGTTTTCTATTTTCTAAGTAGCTTTTTACCCACTGATGTGCAATACCTCTTATTCCATATTGTTTTAACTTGTGAAGCAATCTTGAATGATTGATAACATCAAAAGCTTTTTTCAGGTCAATAAAAACACTTACAAAATAATCCTTATTATCTATTGCTGTTGATATTTTCTCTGTTAATTCCATAATTGCCATAGCTGTCGAATGTTTTGTTCTGAATCCATACTGAGAGCATTATTTAAAATATGATGTTTCTCAATGAATTTATCCAACCTTGTCACAAAAACTTTTTCCATAATTTTAGAAAACTGTGGAAGCAATGACACTGGCCTGTCACTGAAATGTTATGTTTGTCTCCATTTTGATATAATGGGACTACCTTGGCAATTTTCATTTCGTCTGGAAAAATCCCTGTTGACAAAGACAGATTACAAATGTAAGTGAATGGTTCAATAACAGTTTCTATTATACTTTTTACAGTCATGTCTAAATCTTCATAGTCAGTTGATCTTTTGCTTACAGTTTTTTTACAATATTCCTTATTTCATCTTTTTCCACATTGTCAAGGAAAATACTATTGACCGTATTTACAATTGTATTTATCTTCTACTATTGGTTTATTTCCCACCAGACTTGATCCCACCTTCGAAAAATAATCATTAAACTCATTTACAACTTCTTTTATGTCATATATCTCTTTATTTTCCTTGACAAGGTAATTTGGAAAAGTTGATTTCACTCCATCACTTTTTATAATTCCCCATGTTGCCCTCATATTATCTTTACTCTTATTCAATTGTTCACTATAATAATCTTGTTTCCTAATTATTGTCAATAGTTTATTTTTATATTTTTTGTATCTATGTTCTGTTTCCTTTGTTTGCATTTTTAAACAGCACCTATATAGTTTCTTTACACAAGCGTTTTTTATTCCCTTAGTCAGCCATGGTTTATTTACTCTTTTCTTACTAGTTTTTATTAATTTACAATTTTTATATGATTTCATCAGTATTTTCATAAATGAATTATATGCTACATTAACGTCACTGACATAAACTTCTTCCCAATTTTGATTTTTAAGATCATAATTTAATGCCTCTAAAGGGCCTTTCACACTGAATCCGTCAGATGTGTCAAATGTGTCAAAAATCGGTCTAAAAAGCATTATTTTCATTGAGACGCGTTGCGTTTTAGATGCGTCACGTCAAAAGCCAAGCTAAACCGACGCATGTAACGGGAGCGCGCATTGCCGCTTGTCAGCAGGCTGACGGAGTCAAAGTTCAAGCCAATCCAACTTCCGACCTGCTGAGCTGTGACGTACCTTTGCGTTGTCCAATAGGAACGACGCGTCAGGCCAAAACACGGAAGACGGGTGGCAGAAACCGCATTGGCCGCCATCTTGGAAGGGGCGCCCTACCTATGGCAGAAACCACTCATCTGTACAAAATGGATCGGTGGAAACCACTGATCCGTGCAAAACAGAAACATGTCACAGGACTGCTCATTTATGGAGCAGTTTTCTGAAGAAAAATCCTTCGAAATGTTTTTTGTTATTACCTCATGTCTGATTACTGTTAAAAAACAGTTTAGAACACTTGTAATTAAAATAGCTAAATAAATCAATAAATGGTTCTTCAGAAACTTTTCGTCTGTAAATTAAAACCACCTGTTATTTCAGATTATTTCATTTCTTGTTTAACATAAGGAACCTCAGACATTTATTTTTAGACAAAATAACATGGAAATTTGTACTTTTTAAAAAAAAATTCTGGTAGATTATTTATATCTCATTTTAAACAGAAAAACAGACACTGTAAATAAATACTAATGTTTATTATAAATGCAACAGGAAATAATATAACAATGACTGCAGTGTGATTGTAAAGTAGGATTTCTGTGACAAACCTCATGATGACTATATATATATATATATGTCATTTCAACTTGTAATTTTGCCAAAATATGTAATTGCCTTTAATATTGTTATCAGGACAGAGTCATTTCTAAAATATGAATTTGAGCACAATAAGTGGAGAGCTTCTACCTGTGCAAATGTCTTTTGACTTTGATTTTGTGGACATTTTTAATGATCCGTTCATTTATTGTTAAAATATAAAATGAAACAGCTTTTTAAAAAATAATAAAATAGTTGCTGTTCAAAGAGCCTTTATTTAGAAGCAGGTGATGTTCTGCTGGATTCTCTGGACCAGATGAAGGTCTCTTCTGCAGTTTTGACCTCTGGTGGTGTTGGTGAAAAGCAGATGTTTTCTTTCGACTGGACTTCGTGGTGTTCAGCTCATCAATGGAAGTTTGGTTGTCTGCACAGCAAATGTTCCTGATTGGGACAAATAAAAATATTTCTTTAAATATAAAGAAACACTAAACAGTTCATATATAAAAAAGGGGGAAAAAAACCGGGGAAAAAAAAAATGATGGAAAAAACGCCCGAAAAAATAAGTTATTTAAAGTTGAGCTTTTGTGGTGTCTGAAAAAAGCTGTAGCTTTATTTGGTAAAAATAAAAAGACTGAACCATTTAGAAATTAAAGTGTTCTCTCAGATCAACTGTGCTAAAAGGCTACGCTAACGTTAGCCAATCATTAAACCTTCAAAGCAGTTAAGTAAATGCCACGTTTTATTTTTACATTATTCTCACCTCGATAAAGCTGCAGAACTAAACTCCGTTGGGCAAACTGGGACTTCGCATATATCCAAAAAGTGGAAGATTTCGGACGGAGTGGGTTTGCTCCATCACCCCGGCTGCCCGCCTCGGTCTGCCCAGTGATGATGCCTGAAGGCCGGCTTCTCCGTGCGGTTTGGTCCGCTGTCGCGGTTCGATCGTCGGTCCTCCTCGTCCATCCTCCTCCTCGGTCGGCGTCACTCTGAAAAGTAGCTGAAAAAAAAAAAAGCTTCTCCCAGTAGGGTGATGGGAGAATCATTCTACTGCTGTTTTTTAAAGCTTTTTTTGTGGTTCAGGCGACCCAAATTCAAGATGGCGATCGCTGAACTTTTTCAGATTTTGGAAACAGCCAGAGTGTGATGTGGCAATCTCTGTCCCCCATTTTTTTTGCCGCTTCCAAAGCGACACGTCTGATGTCATCCGACGGATTCGATGGATCCCGATCCGTTGACGCACTGGCCTGACGGATTCAGTGTGAAAGGCCCTTAAGGCTTTTAATGACTTATCTCTTTTAAAGTTTATAACAGGTTTTTTTGTACCTATTTTTATATTTAAATATTGAAAAAACTGGTAAATGATCACTGAGATCTGTCATTAATATCCCATTCTTAATAATTTCATCTATTCTATTTGTGAATATATTGTCTATTTGCAGTTGCACTTTGCGATGTAATTCTGGTTGGTTTTGTTATCAAGGGGAATAACCCCAAACTATACATTGAATTCACAAATTAACTTACTCTTTGGCAACTGGAGCTTTCCACATTAACATTAAAGTCTCCACACATAAAGAGCATTTTGTTTTTGATTTGATGGAATAATTCTATTATTTTATCTGTAAATTTCACAACACAAGAGTCTGGTGTTCTGTATACACAACTGATTAGAATATTTTTAGATGTTTCATGTACAATTTCCACTGTTACAATTTCTTTGACATCATCTATAATTGTCATTTCTTCCACAATTTTACATGTCAGATCTGTTTTTATGTACAAAGCAATACCTCCACCTTTTTTTTTATCTCTTCTGTTTACAAAATATAACTCATATCCCTCCATTTGAACATCAGCCATGAGGTCATTTTTAAGCCAAGATTCTGTGATTGCAACAATGGTGAATCTATTTTTAAACTGGTTTAAATAATCTTTTATTTTTGACATTTTACAGTACAAGCTTGGATGTTTATATGTATGAGTGACAGAGTATCTTCAGTAATTTTTTCACTATTTAACTGTTTTTCCATACAATACTCACAACCAGTTGTAGTCAAGTCAAATATACTTTCATCAATATTGGTGTCTATGTCATATTTTATCCTCTGTTTCCATGTTTAATCTGATTTTTTGTTGGTCATACTACCAACTGACGTCATATTTATTTGTCTACTCAGGTCTGTACTTTGTAAGGTCCTCCATGTCTCTGATTTGTATACCCTTTGTTCCTTCTTTCACTCTAATCCAAACCCTACAGTTCCAGACCCATGTAGCAACAATGTGCTTCTGTTTTTTAATAGTCTTGCTTCCCTGGCAATATCTGTATTTTTTTTCATTAGATGCTCATTTATATATACATTTGTTCCTTTCAGATTCTTTGCCTGTCTTAATAATTCATTTTTGTATTTTCTGCTTGTAAATCGTATTATAATATTAGGTCATTTATTTTTACTGTCTTTGGATGGAATTGTGTGACAGTCTGATATAGTATCTTGATATATGACAATACCTTTTTGATATAAAAAATTTGTAACTTGCTGTTCTAGTGTTTGTCGTTCTTCAGGTGGTGCATCCTCCCCACTGGCTCCACCAGAATCCACCACCCTTGCGTACGACCGATGTTTTGTTTCCAAACCAGTTATTATAACATCATCTTTTCTAGAATATTGTTCAAGTTCATCCACCCGTTGCTCAAGTTTCTTAATAATCTTGTCCTTTTCTTTAAAAGATTTTGGAGCTCCTTGATCTCCTTCATCAACTTGTCTAAATTGGACATGTCTTTTGAAATACGCTTTAATGAGGTCTTTATCTCCTCCATGTCTTCCTCCAATTTATCTGTCTTCCTAGGTGGAGCCATATTAACTCATGTAGTTCAGTATAGGCCACTATTAATTATAAAACAGTTCCCACTTGTAGTCTCCACCACCACCACCACAAATCCGGTCGCCGCACACCGACCTTCCGCGATGTTAATCCCGGATATATCCGCCACCATCCTCGGTCGCAGCCGCCATCAGCCCCGGATGTAGCTGCCGCCAGCCTCGGGTGTAGCCGCCGCCAGCCCCGGATGTAACCAATGCCGCGGGCCTGCATGGATCGCCTTCTCCACCGATGCCGCGGGCCTGGATGGGTCGCCTCCTGCGCCGACGCCGCGGGCCTGGATGGGTCGCCTCCTGCGCCGACGCCGCGGGCCTGGATGGGTCCCCCCGCCGATGCCGCGGGCCTGGATGGTTCTCCCCCGCCGATGCCGCTGGCCTGGATGGTACGTCTCCACCAACGCCACGGGCCTGGATGGATCGCTTCCACCGACGCCGCGGGCCTAGATGGTATGCCGTCGGCCTGGATAGGTCGCTGCTAGCTTCATGGCTAATCTGATCTTTACTTACTTTCTTACTGTTACTGTTTTAAACAGAAACTCAGTGAAATTCTGTGACACACTGAAATGTTCGATCCGCAGTGAACGCCATCTACCACCATGACACCTCTGACCCCATAACGTTTTCAAAAACTTATTTTCCTCACTGTAACTGAACAATGGCTAAAGTATAAAAAGTAATAAAGAAACAAAGTGGCAACATAAAACATAACAGAGAATAAACATATGTGTCAGGCTGAGCAGAGGCGAGGCACAGACAGAGGCTGGACACAAATGCAGGCTCTCAAACAGGATGTATGAGTAAAAATCAGGGTCTTTAATACAGACAAGGGTTCGGTAAACAGGGAGGCAGTCCGCAGAGCAAAAGTACCAGGCAGGGGCGAGACAGAGGAAATGGTCAAAAAACAAGCAGGGACAGTACACGGGCAAACTGGGTTTTCAGAGCTGAGGCAAAACGCATGATCCGGAAAACAGAGCATGGCTCGGTATGAACAGGATGGAGACAGAGTGCTGGTTCGTGATAATCACCAATAAACGAGCAACGAAAGAGTGAACAGACGCAGTTTAAATAAGGAAGGCGGTGACAGGAAAACAAGATGCACGTGAGGACGAAAGATCTGGAAAGGGGGGTGTGACTGACAGATGAGGAACAGGTGTGAGAGAGTGAGGGAAGAAAAAACGCAATGTAGACAAACCAAAATAACTAAGTGACTGGAAAATTAATGGTGGAAAATGTGACGCGCTTAAGGCAGACAACTAAAGTGAGCAAAACAAAAGGGGGAAAAAAACTAGGAAATAACGTGGCTAATCTAAAAAGTGGAAAAATAGGAGATCAACAATAAACAAAACTGGAACAGAACTGACACTGAATAAAGTATAAAAATAAATGCAATGACAATACAAAATAACTAATAAAGAGAATGCAATACATCACAAACGGAACATAATCAGATACAAAACAGTGAAGATAAATAATAAGCAAAGCCTGTGACTAAAGCATAATTACAACTGAAGATAACCAATACAAACAGGGTTCTAGCTAGCGCAAACTTGCGTTAAGACCCGTTACGATATAATTTTGGACCGTTACGCTTATTTTGGACAGTGTAATCAACCGTTTCTGCAGAGCGATTCCAGTTTGAAGCGTGAATCACTGAGGCAATGCTTCGATTCAATGGCTCATGGCTCTTTGATTCGCTGCTCTTCAGAAGCGGTAAGTCCGCTTCTTAATCCCTCTCAAAGCCATTAAAATATCATGAGTCATTTTTGTGTGTATTAAAGTCGCTAACTGGGACTCATGTCTTGTTGCAGTCAAATGAGAATTGTCCTCCGTTCCTTTGGCACAGCTCCAAATGCTGCGAGGGTCTTTGCTGAGACAGAGTCCGCTCGGAATTAATAACTTCAAAATGAATTGCCGCTTTAAATAAAATGACACCTCTTACAAACGTTGCAATACAAACTACAATCGACAAACATTTTTTCCTCCCAAAATGAGACGTCCTGCATTCTTTATGAACCTGACGTGGAGCGCAGCAAGCTGAAGAGCTCAGCTCAGATACAGAAAGACATTCATGCCAATAATAATGTCTGAAAGGAAATGCTTTTGACAAAAACTAACAGATTTTTTATTTTTATGTCCAGAAATCAAGGATCCACCATGTAGAGTTTATTATGTCCAGAGTTTAAGGATCCAGTAACCAATTTCATATTTATTTACTTTAAGACTCAATAAAATGTTGTTCAATTTCAATTTAATCAGCTTATAAAGCGCCAAATTACAACAAAAGCCGCCTCAAGGTGCCTCACACAGAACAGTTCAACATAAAAAATTTTAAATAAATAAATAAAAACATTCAAATACCTAATTAAAAACAGAAGTAAAAGAATAAAACAAACAACAAAATAAAAACTACTCATAAGAAAGAGAATAAAAATAGGTTTTAAGTCTTGACTTAAAAATGTCTATGGACTCCGACTGCCTCACTGAGGGCCATGTACTGGTAAACCCAGAATGAGCTCGCCCACTCACAAACTTCCCCAGCCTTCTGGACATGATGAAGGGACTTAGGCTGTCGTACCAGGCTTTTCCCCTTTGGATACCCCTAGAATAGCCAATGTTTAGCTTAAATTTTCAAAAGCTGCCCCCCTTCCGCACCATCTCCCCTCTCGGTCGCTTCGCTCCCTTGACATTACCACTACGCTAAAATTTTATCCTAGCTAGAACCGTGACAAATATGAAAAATATTATGGTAACCCAGAATGAAACTAGTGACCACAGCTAACAGAAAGCAAAGCAATAAATGACTGAACTGAAAATGCAATACAGAGAACCAAGAATATAATAAAGAACCAAAACCAGGGACCACAGAATAATGCATGGACACGAATAATCATAACCAGACAAGAATCAAAATTATCCAGTGGCAAAAAATAAAAACAAAGACCAGCCACAAATGGAAGGAAAAGAAAAAGGGACGAATAAGACAGGCACCCAAACTGGACTAAAGCATGACACAATGAAAATAATATAATAAATAAACGAAAGCTGGGGCAGATGGTGAGTAAAAGAAAGGAGGAAAAATGGAATCAAAGTCCCGATCAGAGCCAAACCATAACAATCGATTCCCTTATCAATACCTCTTGTACTAAATGTAGGCTTTACAGGTTTTCTATGTCAACATTTTATTGAGTCTTAAAGTAAATAAATACGAAATTGGTCACTGGCTCCTTAAACTCTGGACATAAATAAAAATAAACATTTCCACTCATCGCTCGTCCTCAACTGCTTATCCGAGATCAGGTCTCGGGGGTAACAGCTCTAGGAGGGGACCCCAGACTTCCTTTTCCCGGGCCACACAATCTCTCCACCTCATCCTGGGTCTTCCCCGGGGTCTCCTCCCAGATGGACGTGCCTGGAACACTTCCCTAGGGAGTTGCCCAGGAAGCATCACCAGATGCCTGAACCACTTTATCTGGCTCCTTTCAACGCGAAGGAGCAGCGGCTCTACGCCGAGCTCCTCACGGATGATCGAACATTTCACCCTATCTTTAAGGGAAACACCAGCCACCCTCCTAAGGAAGCCAATTTCAGCCGCTTGTACCCGTGATCTAGTTCTTTTGGTCATGACCCAACCCTCACGCCATAGGTGACAGTAGGAATGAAGACTGACCAGTCGATCGAGAGCTTCACCTTTTGGATCATCTCCCTTTTCATCACAACAGTACGGTCGAGCAAATGCAACACTGCCCCTGCTGCACCAATTCTCCAGCTGATCTCACGTTCCATTGTTCCCTCACTCGTAAACAAGACCCCGAGGTACTTGAACTCCTTCACTTGGGGCAAGATCGTGTTGCAGACAAGAAATGAGAATCGTCCTCCATTCCGTTTGCACAGCTCCAAACGCTGTGCTGCCCTCTGCTGAGTTGTATTCCGGGTAGGGAATACACAAGACAAGAGTCCCAGTTAGTGACTTTAATCAGCACAGATTAGACTTTTCTTAAGGGAAAACAAAACCCACTGATAATTTATGATTGGGTTGGTAGATAATGATATTGAGAACACATATGAAAAGTTGTAGGCATGTGTTCATTTATGTTAAAGTTAAGAGCATTTTTGTATGGCTGGTCGAAAGCCATCAGCAGGCAGCCATGTTGGCTGCTATGCCAGCACTGCTGTGATGTCACAGAAAGTCACGGGCCAGCAGGTGCTAATGCTAATGTAAAATCTCTCTCCCTCTCTCTCTCCCTGTCTCAACACTATTATACTATGTGGGTGTGGTTTAGTCTCACATTTCTAATATTACAAGCTCTCACCAACGGGTGGGTCTCCGTGTATTTGAAACTTACACTTGTGTGCTGGAAGAACTTAACTCTTATGTGTGTAAACGTCTCAAAAACTTTCAAACAGATAACAGAGACAAACACTTGATAACTAACATAAAATAATGAATTAACACAGATATTATCTAACAACTCCCCCTATTGACAAGAGTCTATCATGTCAACAATAAAGATCATTTTAGCATATTTCAATTCTAATGTATGATCCAGTCAAATCAATTTTCTGCCAAACATGTAGGCATATAGGCAACCATCAATGGACCTCATCCTGATGCTCCCTCATGGTGCCCACGTAGTGAGTCAGGGCCTCAATGAGATATCAGAGTTATCATGACAGTGCCTGATAGGTCATCCCTTCCCATCATATTAATAGTAGTTAATGGAGCAATAAGGAAATCATGGTGGATATTCCATGCCAATCTCCTGTGTAGCGCATGGCCTTGCATCGCTGTAATTAAATATGATCAGGACTCTTCAACACAGAGCCATACAGGTGCCCACAACTACAGAGGGAAGGGTTAAAGAACAACTACATGTCCGGAAAGCCCTCACAGTATGTGGTTACCCATAATGGTCCCTGGACAAAGTGCAAAAGTCTCAAAGAACAAAGAGACCAGACAGACAGGAGACAGAGCCAAGAAGAAGAGGAGTGTCTCTCCCTTATTTAGCAGGAGTAGGGGGAAAACTACAGAGGATCTTCAGACAGCACAAAATCCCAGTTTACTTTAAACCGGTTAACACCTTGAGACAGAAATTAGTTCACCCCAAGGACAGGATCCCTAGTTACAAACAGAGCAATGTAGCGTATTCTATCAGATGTCAGGAAAACTGTAACGAACACTACATAGGTGAGACTAAGCAGCCGTTACACAAAAGGCTATACCAGCACCGCAGAGAGGGCACAGGTGGACGTCAGTCTGCAGTTCATCTCCACCTTAAAGACACTAACCACACGTTTGAGGACAAGGAAGTTAAAATCTTAGTCAGAGAAAGAAAATGGTTTGAGAGACGAGTGAAGAAGGCATTTTATGTGAAACAGTTGAAACCCAGCCTTAACCGCGGAGGGGGTCTGAGACACGATTTGTCTCCTGTTTACAATGGGGTACTCAGGTAAAAGCAGTTTCAGTCTTTTGTTCATGGCAATGAGTCTTTCACGTCATCAGGAGAGTCGTCAGGGGAGCCGTCAGGAGAGGCGTCCATCCCATCATTAGGAGGGACAGCTGCCCTGTCATTAGGAGGGTGCTAAATAGAGCACAATAGGTGCTAATTAGAGCTATTGTTTAGTCACTAGCCTATAGCAGTCTGCCTCTCGGTAGGAGGGGTCTGGTTAGGTTTAAAACTCCAGCTTTTGTGGCTTCCGTTTATTCTTTTCTACAAGAGTCAAGACAGAAGTCAGACTACCAGAGCAAGAATTTTAGCTGAGGAAGCTTCTGCGATTTGAAGCGAAACATCCTCGCGTCAAGCAACCCAGTCCAGTCAAAGATTCAAGCTTCTCTACTAGAGGTGCATCGATCAGGATTTTTTTTAGGCCAATCACTGAAATTTTGATCTGCCGATACCGATCAAGGCCAGTACTGATCAAGTACATATTTGGATCATGCCCAAAATAAGAATATAGGTGTAATGTATAGGACTATTTTTGCATTAAAACTTAATGAAGAAAACAAAAAACATGCATTCAAATAAAGACACTAGAATAAACTGCCAACTTTTGTTTTATTACACTGACTTTGTTCTACCAGCAAGCTTTTTTTTTTCCATGTTTCATGTTGCTCAGGTTACAGCCTACAGAACGTTGAGAATGTAAAATACAGCCCTCATTCTATAGGGTTAAAATTGTCTCATTAATATTTGTAAATGCACACAGGGTGATCTACAAATAATCATTGATTTGCAAATGTGTTCAGATATCCACAAACGCAAATTTCATATTTGTAACTTGTAAATTGGTCTTTGCAAATAATGTTGTATTTGCAAATATAAAACTTAATTTGTAAAAAAAAAAAAAAAAAAAAAATACATTTGTAAAACTGGAAATTGTATTTGTGAATTGAGTTTCAGCATTTGTGGATCACCAATTACATGCATTCATCGCTTTCCTCTGTGACGTAATTTTGAGATTCTTTTCGTGAAATCCACAGATCCACAAACAAATGACTACTGATTCACAAATACACACTCACGCACACTGGATATCCACTAGATGGCAGTGTGGTTCCATTCATTACACAGCAGTCTATTTAGATCTCTCAGAGCCATTTGATTTATTTTGACTTCTGATATGAGCTGTACGGACATGGACTACATTAGATGATGGCGACTGCTCTCCTTGTCCGTCCAGCTCATATCAGAAGTCAAAATGAGTTTACGTCACAGAGGAAAGTGATGAATGCATGTAACTGGTGATCCACAAATGCTGAAACTCAATTCACAAATACAATTTCCAGTTTTACAAATTTTTTTTTTTTTTTACAAATTAAGTTTTATGTTTGCAAATACAACATTATTTGCAAAGACCAATTTACAAGTTACAAATATGAAATTTGCATTTGTGGATATCTGAACACATTTGCAAATCAATGATTATTTGTAGATCACCCTGTGTGCATTTACAAATATTAATGAGACAATTTTAACCCCATATCATTCCACCTTAAATGTAAACAATAACTTTCAAAGACCTCAATACATATTGCTCCAACTTGGACTGTTTCCACTTCAATAACAATCTTAACAGTTAACAGTAACAAACACAAGCAATTCCTGTGCTCAACCACAAATAATAAAAAACAAATCTAATATAAACAGAAAGTGCAGTTATTAGCAAAAGTTTTGTTGTAACAAGCAGCAACATTCTGTGCGTTTTAAACATGGCAACAATAGTAGAGAAGCTTGAATCTTCGACTGGACTGGGTTGCTTGACGTGAGGACGTTTCGCTTCAAATCACAGAAGCTTCCTCAGCTAAAATTCCCTGATGGCTCCCTTGACGACTCTCCTGATGATGTGAATGACTCATTACCATGAACAAAAGACTGAAACTGCTTTGACCTGAGTACCACATTGTAAACAGGGGACAAAGCGTGTCTGAGACCCGCCCCCCGGTTAAAGCAGATAGAGAATCAAAATCATCTTTTTCATGTTTTTGGTGTTAGTTCAGAGTCTCCCCACTGTGGGGAATCAATCAATTCAATCAATCAATCAATTTTATTTATATAGCGCCAAATCACAACAAACAGTTGCCCCAAGGCGCTTTATATTGTAAGGCAAGGCCATACAATAATTACGTAAAAACCCCAACGGTCAAAACGACCCCCTGTGAGCAAGCACTTGGCGACAGTGGGAAGGAAAAACTCCCTTTTAACAGGAAGAAAGCTCCAGCAGAACCAGGCTCAGGGAGGGGCAGTCTTCTGCTGGGACTGGTTGGGGCTGAGGGAGAGAACCAGGAAAAAGACATGCTGTGGAGGGAAGCAGAGATCAATCACTAATGATTAAATGCAGAGTGGTGCATACAGAGCAAAAAGAGAAAGAAACACTCAGTGCATCATGGGAACCCCCCAGCAGTCTAAGTCTATAGCAGCATAACTAAGGGATGGTTCAGGGTCACCTGATCCAGCCCTAACTATAAGCTTTAGCAAAAAGGAAAGTTTTAAGCCTAATCTTAAAAGTAGAGAGGGTGTCTGTCTCCCTGATCTGAATTGGGAGCTGGTTCCACAGGAGAGGAGCCTGAAAGCTGAAGGCTCTGCCTCCCATTCTACTCTTACAAACCCTAGGAATTACAAGTAAGCCTGCAGTCTGAGAGCGAAGCGCTCTATTGGGGTGATATGGTACTATGAGGTCCCTAAGATAAGATGGGACCTGATTATTCAAAACCTTATAAGTAAGAAGAAGAATTTTAAATTCTATACTAGAATTAACAGGAAGCCAATGAAGAGAGGCCAATATGGGTGAGATATGCTCTCTCCTTCTAGTCCCCGTCAGTACTCTAGCTGCAGCATTTTGAATTAACTGAAGGCTTTTCAGGGAACTTTTAGGACAACCTGATAATAATGAATTACAATAGTCCAGCCTAGAGGAAATAAATGCATGAATTAGTTTTTCAGCATCACTCTGAGACAAGACCTTTCTAATTTTAGAGATATTGCGTAAATGCAAAAAAGCAGTCCTACATATTTGTTTAATATGCGCATTGAAGGACATATCCTGATCAAAAATGACTCCAAGATTTCTCACAGTATTACTAGAGGTCAGGGTAATGCCATCCAGAGTAAGGATCTGGTTAGACACCATGTTTCTAAGATTTGTGGGGCCAAGTACAATAACTTCAGTTTTATCTGAGTTTAAAAGCAGGAAATTAGAGGTCATCCATGTCTTTATGTCGGTAAGACAATCCTGCAGTTTAACTAATTGGTGTGTGTCCTCTGGCTTCATGGATAGATAAAGCTGAGTATCATCTGCGTAACAATGAAAATTTAAGCAATGCCGTCTAATAATACTGCCTAAGGGAAGCATGTATAAAGTGAATAAAATTGGTCCTAGCACAGAACCTTGTGGAACTCCATAATTAACTTTAGTCTGTGAAAACCGGTTAACACCTTGAGACAGAAATTAGTTCACCCTAAGGACAGGATCCCTAGTTACAAACAGAGCAATGTAGTGTATTATATCAGATGTCAGGAAAACTTTAATGAACACTACATAGGTGAGACTAAGCAACCTTTAAACAAGAGGCTACACCAGCACCGCAGAGAGGTCGCCAGTGGACCTCAGTCTGCAGTTCATCTCCACCTGAAAGACACTAACCACACGTTTGAGGACAAGGAAGTTAAAATCTTAGCCAGAGAGAAGAAATGGTTTGAGAGAGGCGTCAAGGAAACATTCTTTGTAAAACAGTTGAAAGCCAGCCTTAACTGGGGGGCGGGTCTCAGACACGCTTTGTCCCCTGTTTACAATGGGGTACTCAGGTCAAAGCAGTTTCAGTCTTTTGTTCATGGTAATGAGTCATTCACATCATCAGGAGAGTCATCAAGGGAGCCATCAGGGGAGGCTTCCATCCCATCATTAGGAGAGTGCTAAGTAGAGCACAATAGGTGCTAATTAGAGCTATTGTTTAGTCACTAGCCTATAGCAGTCAGCCTCTCGGTAGGAGGGGTCTGGTTAGGTTAAAAAACTCCAGCTTTTGTTGGCTTCTGGTTTATTCTTCTCTACAAGAGTCAAGACAGAAGTCAGACTACCAGAGCAAGAATTTTAGCTGAGGAAGCTTCTGTGATTTGAAGCGAAACGTCCTCACGTCAAGCAACCCAGTCCAGTCGAAGATTCAAGCTTCTCTACTATGGAAACCACCGCAACTGAGGACAACTGAGAGCCTACACAGAAACATGGCAACAATAGCACAGAACAAGTGTATTTTAGTCAGAACCGTATTTTTTTTTAACTAATCAAGTAGCCATGGTTATGGACAAGTTTTTCTTTAGAAATATTAGCATCTCTGCATTTTCAGCAGTCAGTTTATTATGTTTTTCATCAAGAATAATGACAGCTGTGCTGAAAAGCCGCTCACTATCTACACTTGTACACAGAGCACTGAGAAAAGTGTGTGCTGCTCGAGCCAGAGCAGGGAAGCGGCTTTTATTTTCCTTCCAATAAAGAAGCGGCTGTCCGCTTCATGCCATAACTGGTTCGCTTAGGTAAAGGTGCATCTGAGACAATACAGGACTCTCGGTATTAGTGCAATTACCACTCTAACTCGTCTTCATCCAACATTTCTGACAACATATCATGCAATGTTCCGACACAGGCTGTTTTCGCTGGGGGCTCGGGGCTGTCTGAGGCCTGGCTCTGCTGCTCAGGTTGGGCTCGTAGGACGTCTGACAGGAGTTTACGCATTTGTGGCTTGAGTGATTCTGGAAAATAACGATCTTTGTACCTAAGAAAAATAAATAAAATATATTTACAACTTTGTCTTTGACTAATGTTATAGTGTTACGTGTAATGCATTTTACCTGGGATCAAGTGCTGTGGCGACGGTGTACAGACTTTCTGATTCTATGTCAGAGAATCTCCTCTTCACTGCTTCCAAAAGAGTGGCTTATGACATTTTCACCCCTTGGTCCCCGTCTACCTCTTTCTCCAGGAAACAAATCAAAGCTTTCACATTTGGGATGACGTCAGCGGCAGACGCTGTTGACGAGCTGATTTGTTGTGTGAGCTCCTCAAATGGAGCCAGAATAGTTATGTTTTCCGCTAACTTCCACTGGCTATTGGGCAGTGTGCACGGCATGTCATAATCCACTGCATAGGAGGAGAGGGTCAGTTTTTGTTCTACCAGACTCTGAAGCATGAAAAAGAACTATTACATCTAGTGGGTACATCTTGGTGAAGTCTTTTTAGAGGCTGACCGAGTTGTTTCTGTAGCGCATAGAGTCGGGAGTAGGCGAGTTGTGAGTGTTTAAAATGTCCAACGATACAGCGTCCAGCTGCTATAATGTCATTTATAGTCCGCTGCGATAAAATACCCTCACTCACCACAAGCTGGAGGGTATGTGCCATACATGGGAGGCTTGGCAAATCAGCGTCCTTCATGCCCTTTTCCATATTTCGTGCATTGTCCCTAAGTATAACGTGCACCTTTTCCTTCGTGATCCCCCATGACTTGAACATGTCCACAAAAGCTAAAGCAATGGCTTCTCCCATGTGAGAGCCTGCAAACTCCTGGCAATGTAGAACAACTTGCTGTAGCTTAAAGTGTGGATCAATAAACTGTGCTGTGAGACTTAGCATGGACATTGGGCAAACACTAGAAGTCCAAATGTCACTCGTGAAGCTTATTGCAGCGATGTCGTCTTTCAAAAGTGTATCAATGTGAGAATACACGATCTGATAAAGTTGTGGCAGGCAAACATCGGTGAAGAATTTCCGTGATGGCATGGTGTATCGCGGATCCACAAAGGACATGAGTCTTAAATCCAGCACTTTCCACGATGGATAAAGGCTGGTGGCAGAGGTAAATAAACTCCATGATTTTAGAGGATATTTCTTTTTGTTTCTTACCATCTTTGCTGTATGGTTGCTGCTGCTGTAGTGTCTCTGTAACTGAAAGTTGTGCCAATTGTTTGTTCTTTGTCGGGTCCGGCTTCTGCTCTGCTCGAGAGCTAGCCGCTTTTTGAAACTCCTGGTATTTTGTCAAGTCACAACTCTTCAAATGTCTAATTAGGTTTGTAGCATTGAATGTTTTGGGGTTTACTCCTCGAGGGATAGCCTTGTCGCAAGTGTTGCAAATAGCAAATTTCGTGTCTGTTTTTGACACTGCAAAAAAAGTCCAGACCAGCGAAGCCATTTTGAAACTACACATGCTCTTGGCTGGGCGTGTTGTGACAGGACCAAGCGCTCCCTGCACTACTGCCTGCACTGTTGTGATCAGTCCTTTTGATCGGCGCATTTTGCCGTTCACCGATCAAACCGATCAAGGCGTGATCGGCCGATAATGATCGGTGCCCGATCGATCGGTGCACCTCTATTCTCTACTATGGAAACCACCTGGACAACTGAGAGCCTTCACAGAAACAAAACTGTAACTCAGAGTTTTTCAAAGGAGCCCTTGCTTATCAGTTAAATCTCAGTCACTATGAATTGCTTCACGTCAGAATCTGAACTTCCCCAGGGCCAGGAGAATCCACCTTTATGGCCTCATGTCAAGGCCAGAACCTCTCCAGACAGTGCAAGAGGATCTCTTCCATAATAAGATGCGGCCATAAACTTTCAGCCTTGACAACCAGCTATTATCTCTAGGTCTAAGTGAAGGAAAAGACTTTTGCTTTAAAAAAAAAAAAAAAAATCAGTATTCTTTTATCCATATATAAACTTCTAATGTCTAAGCAAATGCTTTGCATATATTCCATTTAACTGACATGTGTTCCTTGTAACTGATGTGTGGTGAATGTGATGTTTCTGACTTATCCATGTTTTGATAATGGAATATTCTTTTAACCACATGGAGTGTTTCAGTGACTATTAATAATGTGTATCCAGTCGAGTGTCTTAGAACAAATAGTATGCCAAAATACTTAATGTGTTTAAATAGTTGAATCATTATACAGGCGTCATGGTAACGGCTGTCTGGCAATTATGCAAGGATGTTGTTCGTGGACTTCAGTTCTGCATTTAAACACACTTATTCCAAGCAGACTGATGTTCAAACTGCGCAGTCTGGGTATTGGCAAGCACACCTGCAGATGGATCAGAGACTTTCTCACCAACCGTCTGCAGTCAGTCAGGATGAGGTCCCACCACTCTTCAGTGCTGACAGTGAGCACTGGGGCCCCTCAGGAATGTGTGCTCAGCCCCATGCTGTACACCCATGACTGTGCACCAACCCACAGCAGCAACATCTTTGTCAGATTTGCGGATGACACTACTGTGGTTGGGCTGATTCACAACAATGAGACGGCCTACAGAGAGGAGGTCCTGAACCTCACTACTTGGTGCTCCCTGAATAACCTGGCACTTAACTCATCAAAGACAAAGGAGTTGGTGCTAGATTTTAGACGGAAGAGGGAGGACCCCCCCCCCCCCTTCTCATTCAGGGAGACACCGTACAGAGGGTCAGTGACTTCAAGTTCCTGGGAACATACATTTCTCAGGACCTTACATGGGGCACCAACACCAATACCCTTGTGAAAAAGGCACAGCAGCGTCTGTACTTTTTAAGGTCACTGAGGAAGGTCAACCTGTCCCAGGAACTGCTGCTGTCCTTCTATAGGTGTTCTGTAGAGAGCGACCTCACCAACAACATCTTGGTGTGGTACAGGAGCTGCTCTCAGGCTGACAAGAAGGTTCTGGAGAGAGTCAGGAAATCAGCACAGAACTCATTCACTACATTAAATTGGGGCCTCCGTGTGAGGTGCCATTCATTCCAAATAATTAAATTAATGTTATTCATTATAGGAGAGGAGAATTTAGCCAGGCTAATTTTTTTTCTATGTGTGGGCTAATTCCACCAGGGGGCGATAACCCTAACCCTATTTTGCCATATTTCCACTTCTATTTGACCTAGAACATTAATTTTGGTGTCTAAATCTATGTTTATGGGGTCAAGGAACCCAAATATGACAATATAAATAACATATCACCTAGAGGGTTCTGTCGAACATTTAAATTCAAAATATATGTTTTCTTGAATGTCAGTAAAAGACTGATAATCAGTCAGAATCATGATTTACTTTAGCTGCTGACAAAGTCAAGTTTTTGTAGTTTGTTGAGTTTAAACAAAAGACTTGTAATGGGTTTTAAAATTGATATTATGTTATTTATAAGCTAGTATTTGCTGGCTAGATGTGTGCACAAGAATGATGCTTTTGACTCCTGTTGCAAGTTGATATGTACAATGCTTCAATGGGTTTTAAAGAAGTTGCCAGACATTTATGTCTTCTTAACTTAAAAAAAAAAGCACCTGCATGTTTTTATTTATTTATTACTATGCAGCAACTTCTCTCATCCACCAACATCCAAGGAAATAAAACCGACACAACCAGCGAAGTCTGAAGCCATGGAAAACAGAGCAATGGCATCTGTCATTGAAATGGCAGAGAAACACAATGCAAAATTTATGCTGGCTGACATCATGGAATACAGGGTCACAGAGGAATGTCTCCCAATCTTTAACATCAATGGAGGAAAACTCAGAAATCAAAGCAGATTGAAACCTTTCACCTGGAAAGTCTGCCAGCTCCATCTGAATACATTACCATCATCGGCATGGGCTTTGGATGGAGGTCATGTCTTCCATCAGCTGAGAAGCGCAACAAATGTGATGGAACAGTGTACACCTGGGTGGAGTATGCTTCAGACATGCTATCCCTGATACTGAGATGTCACAAGTCTGCAAGGACACTTGTTCTTGTGAATAACCCATATGACTTCCCCTACAGCATCAAGGACAATGAGAGAATTGCACAAGCCAGCAAACAAGGCAGTGAAGGAATAAAAAAAACATATTCACAAGACCACAGGAAAGTTTCCCATCACCAAAATCTCTCGGGGATCTGTTTGCAAGTGCCAAAATAAACAATGTTTGCAGGCATTTCTGAAGGAACAATTCAGATGTATGGCAGTTTGTCTGACAAACAAGGAATTGATATACTCTCTTGGTCTTGAATGTGAAAATCTCAAGACAGGGATTGAAGTGAAAAAATATGCATGCAATCACATTGAAGCAGACACTGCAACGTTTTACATATACTCCAAAATCCGAAAGGATGACCCTCACACACCAGTTGTTCTGGATTCCAAAGACACAGATGTTGTTTTCCTGGCTGCTTATGCAGCTCACAAGATTGATGATGTTCTGGGCCTGAAACGTAAAGACACCATCCTTGACAGCCGCTTGCTCTGTGAAGAGGACATTGCTGATGTTATCATACCACTGTATGTCCACAGTGGTTGTGACACTACTGCTGCCTTCTATGGACATGGTAAACGATCTGTGTTTGACAAAGGAGTATGTCCAGAAGCCAGGCAAATGATCAAGCCTGTAGGAAAAGTGCTTGGCCCTATTGGCACAAGTCAGAGCTCTGAAATGGAGAAATTTAAAGAAGAAATCAACATCAAGAATCCCTCCAGATAGAGACTCCCACAACCAGAAAGTGCAGAGAGTTAACTATCAGGCTCATCTCTTTCTTAACTTCAACAAGAAAGACCTGGTTCTGTCACCACTCAACAATGCCTGGACACTTGAAAATGGTAAATGTGTCCCCCTGAGATACAGCAAACCAGGTCTACCAAGAGACCTGATTGAGTCTACACAGAATGTATGTGAAGATGACATATCTGATGAAAGTGATGGGGATGATGAATACAGTGATACAGAAAATGATTGACTGAATTCTGATTACGATATTCTCATTATTGGTTAATTGACTAAATGCTAACACTATATATGTACTTGCATACAAATGTATAACATTGGTTCCTCATTTGTGAAAATATGTTGTAAGGAAAAGTGCATTTGATAACTTGAGTTCATGTAGATATGATATACTGGACATGTACTTCATACGCAAAACTATTAACCTTACAGAACTGTTATGTGTCGGACGCAGCTCGGAGAACCGACCAGCGTTTGAAGGACCCAGTATGAAATAAGCAGAGCACGGTACAAAGGCTAACTGAATTTAATACATAACAGTGATACAAAACATAACAAAAGAAAGTGCGGTCTGGCGTGGTGCGCTCCCAGCAGCGCTAACGGTCCGGAGCCAGAAGCTGTTCGGACCCAAGGACCCCGCCGACACCCCCCAGGTGGCCGCAACAAACCGAGTCTGTGAAAGAAGGAACCATTATGTGAGTCCACGCTCTACACACAGAGAGAACACTTAAAGGTGTACAAACAGCAAACACTTCCTGGCTTGATTACTAATCAGCTTCCCAACCTGCAGGCATGGAACATCCAGTTCACAAAACTCCACTGCAGTGGAAGCCGATACATGACTAACATACAGCTCAATATAATAAAGGTGTGAGGGACACCACATTTACTGACTGTATAAATGTTAGTCACAAAATCTAACGTACCTCAGGAAGTGTGCTGACGAGCGTGAGACCTCACCCCCTCCTCTTTCACAGACCGTGCATCAAACCCTGGACGTTCTCTGCATCCACTGATGATGAGATGGCTCCCGAGACGACGATCTCACCCGTCTGGTCACAAGGTCGAGTCTCTGGCCAATACACACTGTATACTCCAGTCTTAAATGCCACCATGTTCCAATCCATATAGATGCACCTCAGCTGTGAGTCCTGACGAGCCGCAGGTGATCAGGGTGAGGTCCTGATAACCTCAGCAACACAGCCACTCAGTCCCAAATGCAAGCCACCTGGAAGGAAAAACAAAAGACAGAAACAAAAAGGCAGCCAGGCCCCCCAGCCATACAACAAGAACTTGATTTTGTATGTCCAATACTTGCATAACGGTAAACTGAAGTTTCAATATAATAATTTAATTGTGAAATGCAGTAGTGGGCACACACTCAGAGCACAATGAAAATTTGTTTTGGACATACAACACCACAGTTAAACAAACGGACAAACATGGATCCAAACCAACCTCATGTGAGTGGAATTTTGCATGCAGCATAAGAAGCGCTTAGAACAGGGGTGCTCAAGTTCGGTCCGCGAGAGCTACCTTCCTGATACTCTTAATTGTCTCCCTGCTCCAACACAGTGGAATCCAATGAAAGACTCGTTAGCAGGCTTTTAATGAGCCTTTCATTGGATTCAGATGTGTTGGAGCAGGGAGACAACTAAGAGCAACCCTGGCTTAGAACAACAATTATAAATCCACTACACATGATACGAACAAATAAGTTCCATCCCAAACACAAACTTTACCCTTGCCTCATTGTCCTAAGCCCAAAACAAACCCCACACAGCCGAACAGAGTTTCACACCATCAGAGCACCCTGTAATGGAAAACCACCTCACATTATGAAAAAAAAAGTCGGTACTTATTACCAAGGCAGGTCACTCCTTGAAAATTCACACCTTATCGTAGCAACCCTACAGCAAGGGAGACCTTCCTGTCCCCCGCTTCGAGACCTATTTCTCGGCATCGGCTGGACAACGAACTACAGCCGGACATTTCCTCAACTACTAAAATTACCGTAAATATTACAAAAAGAGAGAGAGAAAAAAAACAACATTGTGACTTTCAACAATTCTCCAAGCTAAATACAGAAATTTCAGATGAAAACCACCAATTTAATACAATGAACATCAATTTTATAGTAGTCAATATTGCAGAAATTCAATCATAACAGGTTTCCTGCTCACCCAATCATCAAGGCGCCTTTTGTGTTGGTTGTAAAAAAAAAAAAAGTCACATGGTTCGGTATCATTCGCCGGGAACAGATTACATCCGGGTCAAACTGTACCAATTGTAATTTCTCCCCATTATTTTATGTAATTTACTGCCCCTTTCCAAGAACCAAACCATTATTTTCCTCATTCTGAGTTTATTAAAGGTGATAATAAAAACCAGGTTTGGGTCCCTCACAGACAGCATCCAACTTGTGAAGAGACCACGAAGTAGCTTGTACAACACTTTTATACTATGTGGGCGTTACAGTGGGTGTGGTTTGGTCTCATATTTCTATTATTACTAGCTCTCACCAACACGGGGAGATCTCCCTGTATCTAATACTTGTACCTACATGCTGGAAGTGAAACTTAACTCTTATGTGTAAACGTATCAAAAACTTTCAAACATATAACAGAGACAAACACTTGATAACTAACATAAATAAGGAATAAGCACAGATATTATCTAACAGAAAGAGTTCCTCAAATCAACATATTGAAAAAAGTCATCCAGCAGCTCCCTGGAAGACAAAAATTGAAGTTTGCAAAAAGCAAAATAAGAGTCAGATGAACTTTACATGACAACTGCTCCTAATTAGGGATGCACCGATACCACTTTTTCCCAGACTGTGAACAAAAACGAGTACTTACCATTACACTTTTATGATTACTTTGAAAATGTTTTATTCATCAGTTGTTACTTACTTTTTGACTGTAACTACTACCAATATTATATTAGCTTTGTTTTTATTTACAAACATTTCATTTAAATCATGTAACTTCACTTTTTGACTCCAACAAATTGTGCTTTAACATTAACCGTGTGTTTCTTAACAAACATGATGCTGGCAGACATCTGACTGAAATGTAACCTGTGGACTTCAACACTACAAAATATACACCACCAATAAGTGAACTGAAACTGTCCATCAATAACTTTACTTATGTCTGTGAGCACCAGAGTTACTTTGAAAAAGTAACTTCCTTTACTGATTACTCAATTTTAAAAGTAACTAAATTAGATTACTAGTTACTTTATTAGTTACTTTCAGCAGCTGCCGACAACACCCCCCCCCCCCCCGACCTCAACATGAAAATGAGAACCAGTTTTGCCAATACTCACTTTACAGTCACCCTTTCTTCACCCCAATGAACATAAATACTTGTTTTATCAAAAATAAAGACCTCTTTCTTGACCTCATATTTAAATGTTGACAGCCCTGTAACAGTAAAACTTAAAATTTAAAATCTACATTGTTTGTAAATGAAACTATTAATTTCTTTCTCAACATTTTAATTGTTAAAATTATTATTATAGTATTAGTAGTATGAAAAATTGTCTTAAAAAGTGGACCTTTAATCGCGGGGTGTGGAGGGGGAAGCACAACCCCCCCCCCCCCCCTTTCCGCCTGGATTCCACCTGGTTTTCCATCTGAGCAGGAAGAATTGACAACGTGTATTTATGGAAAAAGCACAATCAGATTGAGACGGGGGGATATTTTTTTTTACGTTTTTCAGCATTTTTTGTTTGTTTGTTTTACTTAATGTCATCCTCAGAAAGAGACTTTAGGCACATTTGGGTGGAAAAAAACAAGCGTTGTTAATGCGTGTGGACCAGCTGTTTTTAGTGAGATCCCACAGGGAGCAGCACAAAGAAAACAAAAAAGACAAAAACGTAAAACTGTCTCAGTAAAGCTCAGAGCAGGTGTGCTGCCGTCACGGCTTTTTGAGATCTAACAACTGATTTTAACTCGGGAGTTGCGCTGAAAACAGGTGAAAAGTTCGCAGCATCAAACGCTTCGAAGTTCCGTCGAACCTCCGCCGCGATCGACACACTGCGGTTGACGTCACGCTGTAAAGCAGTATCGGAACCGTTTATGAGTGCAAGTACATACGGCATCGGGCCGATACCCGATCCTGGTATAGGCATCGGTGCATCCCTACTGCTAATGTACAAAGCTAGACGCAAAGGAGAAGATTTTCTTTGACGTTTGTGGAGAAACTCACCCCTTAAAGCAGATCAGCCTGCGGAGCTGATAGTAAACCATCAAACGCCGAGGTTTTTTTTTGTTTTGTTTTCTTCTTCTCCTCCTCTTCTTCTTCTCCTCCTCTTCCTCTTCTTCTTCTTCTCCTCCTCCTCTTCTTCTCCTCCTCCTCTTCTTCTCCTCCTCCTCTTCTTCTTCTCCTCTTCTTCTTCTTCTGGCAGTTGGCAACCAGCTTATATGGAGCATTACCGCCATCAACTGGACTGCAGTGTTGGTCAGGAGGCTAACATCCCCAAAATAAAATTATTCAAATAAATAAAATACAGACAGTAGCCTTATCCCCTGTGCAGTAATCCTGTATTCTTCAGATATTCATAAAAGTAATTGAAGCACATCAGAGCAGACTGTAACTTCAGTATGTTCCTTAAGCTGAGGTCCACCTGTCTCTGACACTGAAGAAGAACATGTTCCACGGTCTCCTGACTGTCACCACATTTGCAGGTTCTGTCAACATGTTTGTTAATCTTAACCAGTGAGCTATTCAGTCCTGTGTGACCAAACCTCAGTCTGGAGGACACATCCTCCTCTCTTTTGTTTCTGTGCATGCACCTTCCCCTGCCAACAATACACTGAATAGAGGGTTTTCATGTGGCATCGGTCACGTCATTTTGTGTCCCGCGGCCATTCTGGATTACGACACGGTGGCCACTGTGATACGCTATGTGCATTTGGCGAACAATTGCAGAAGCTTCAGCGTCGGTGTGAAGAAGCCTCATGGCACCATGGCGCTGAGAGAGATCCGCTGCTACCAGAAATCCACTGCTACCAGAATTTTATCTTATTTTATTCAGCAATAAAATCATATAAGAATACATAAAAATACTGCTGAGGATAACACAAGAACGCTTCCAATACAGATGCTTATTTACATTGTGGTCCTCGAGCACCGAGCTGTTGATCCACAAGCTGCCCTTCCAGCGCCTGGTGAGAGAAATCACTCAGGACTTCAAGACGACCTCCGCTTTCAGAGCTCCGCTGTGATGCTCTGCAGGAGGCCGGCGAGGCTGATCTGGTCGGCAGCTTCCTAGTTCACAATATCGCAGTGTGACACTGTCGGCCAGTTTGTTACATCAACACTAAACTCACTATCTGCTATAAGATGCGGATCCACTGAACCAACTGCTACACATCTATCACGATAAATAGCTTTATCTTGAGGATTTAAAGCATCGTAATAACTGTACATTCTCTCCACTTTTCTATCACATGCCAGCCTCCTTGTAATCCAGAATAGAGACGGCACCTGTCCTGCAGCAAATTGGTCACGTGATTGAAAACCCTCTATACCATGGAAATGGCGCCTTGTGTGCCCAGCATCCCATAGGTGCTGCCACTTGCTGATGCCTTTAGTTTTGATCAAACTCTTTAGTTCTCCTTTACTGTGTTTGATGTCAATATCTACAGTGGGGGAACTATGTATTTGATTCACTGTCTTCCATTTTCTAATAAATAATCATAACAGTTGTTGTCTTCTACCAAGCTGCTTGCCTGTTGTCCTGTAGTCCATCCCAGCCTTGTGCAGGTCTACAGTTTTGTCCCTGGTTTCCTTAGACAGCTCTTTGGTCTTGGCTATGGTGGACAGGTTGGAGTGTGATTGATTGAGTGCGTGAACAGGTGTCTTTTATACAGGTAACAAGTTCAAACAGGTGCAATTAATACAGGTAAAGAGTGCAGAATAAGAGGGCTTCTTAAAGAAAAATTAACAGGTCTGTGAGAGACAGAATGCTTGCTGGTTGGTAGGTGATCAAATACTTATTTCATGCAATAAAATGGAAATTAATTATTTAAAAATCATACAATGTGATTTTCTGGATTTTTCTTTTTGATTCTGTCTCTCACAGTTGAAGTGTACCTACAATAAAAATTACAGACCTCTACATTCTTTGTAGATAGGAAAACCTGCAAAATTGGCAGTAGATCAAATACTTATTTCCCCCACTGTATAGTGGACTTCCCTGCTGCTTGCTTGGTAAACTTATCAGCCAGCTCATTTCCTCTGACCCCTGTATGAGGTAGGCTCTATGGTATCAAATGGTTTCTGTAAATTGAGGAAAAAAAAAAAAAAAAAACCCTACGGTATATTGCTTGTTTTCAGTTGCAATTGTAATATCTTCCACAAAATCAATTACAGCCAATTAAGTAGTACAATTTTTTTTTCTAAATCCATATTGCTGCTCATTTAGAATGTGACCTTGAGACATAAAATTATTTAACCTCTTAACGAATATCTTTTCCAGAATTTTTTTAAATTGAGGTAACAGTGAGATTGGCCTGTAGTTTTTTTTTTTTTAAAAAAAACCTGTTTGTCACCAGATTTGAACAGCAGTATCACTTTAGTTGTTTTCATTTTGGAAGGAAATCTACCAGTCATTAATGAGAAATTACAAATAAAAGTTAAGCCCCCATCATCACACATAGCAAGAGTGTACATTATCACATGGGATATATTTTTATGGGTGAGATGATTTTAACCACAGGCTGCAGTCCTGGCTCCATGTCCATGCTGTGACACATCCATCGGCCATTGTTGGAGGTGAGATTCAAGTTTATTAATGCTGTCACGGCCTGGCACAACAGTTCCATGTCTTATCTTCTACAGTGTTAGAAGGTGATCGTTTATTACAGCAGTGAGATCCGTTCAGGTCTGACACTGACAAGTACAATGATGCGTTACTGCGCATGAGTCCACGGAGAGGCGCAGCTGCCCGTGTTATATATAGATATGATGGAGACAATAGTTCACATTATTTACGTTGCACATGGGAAGGAATGGACAAATATCTGTACTGTAAAGTTTGTTGTGGATATAACAGCCTGTTTAGGGTTAGGGTTAGAGTTAGAATGGGAGGCAGAGTCTTCAGCTTTCAGGCTCCTCTCCTCTGGAACCAGCTCCCAATTCGGATCAGGGAGACAGACACCCTCTCTACTTTTAAGATTAGGCTTAAAACTTTCCTTTTTGCTAAAGCTTATAGTTAGGGCTGGATCAGGTGACCCTGAACCATCCCTTCGTAATGCTGCTATAGACTTAGACTGCTGGGGGGTTCCCATGATGCACTGTGTGTTTCTTTCTCTTTTTGCTCTGTATGCACCACTCTGCATTTAATCATTAGTGATTGATCTCTGCTCCCCTCCACAGCATGTCTTTTCCTGGTTCTCTCCCTCAGCCCCAACCAGTCCCAGTAGAAGACTGCCCCTCCCTGAGCCTGGTTCTGATGGAGGTTTCTTCCTGTTAAAAGGGAGTTTTTCCTTCCCACTGTCGCCAAGTGCTTGCTCACAGGGGGTCGTTTTGACCGTTGGGGTTTTTCCGTAATTATTGTATGGCTTTGCCTTGCAATATAAAGCGCCTTGGGGCAACTGTTTGTTGTGATTTGGCACTATATAAATAAAATTGATTTGATTTGATCTATCGATCTCACGCTCCATCTGTCCCTCACTCGTGAACAAGACCCAGAGATACTTAAACTCCTCCACTTGAGGCAAGGACACTCCACCGACCTGAAGAGGGCAAAGCACCTTTTTCCGGTCGAGAACCATGGCCTCGGATTTGGAGATGCTGATTTTCAGCCCGGACGCCTCACACTCGGCTGCAAACCGCCCCAGTGCACGCTGAAGGTCCTGATTTCACGAAGCCAACAGAACCACATCGTCCGCAAACAGCAGAGACGAGATTCTGTGGTTCTTTCATTAAAAAAAATCTCCTTTAACAGTGGAATATCCGGATAAAATGTTGAAACCAACTTCTTCTGAAACTTCTCTGTTCTCTCACGACATCCTGGATCAATAGAGCCTGAAATGTGGAGGTTTTCAGCTTGAAACAGGCTGACGACAGTGCCTGGGAGTGCTGCGCGACGATCCGCTCCGTGGGAAGTCCTTAAAGCGACAGTATCACCTCAAAATCTCTCATCAGCCGTTAAAATTTTCACTGAAAACCAGCTTAATTTTTCGAACTGTGTCCACTTCGATGTGCCTCACAGGTTTAGAAAAAATTTTGATCAAACAAAGCGCCAGTCTCTCAGCAACTTCTCAGACAAAGGAATTCCGATGAGGGGCTGGACGACTCCTCCCACAAGGAGTGCTCACAGGCGAATGACGTCACCGACAGGCGTGGAAAAACTCACGCATGCGCACAAGGGTTCAAGCATGTCTGATGTAAAAACATATGAATGAAATCCATATAGTTTTTGAAAAAAATAAAAAGGACCTATACTTTATTGACAGACCTTATATATATATAAGATTTTAACTTCCTTGTCCTCAAATGTGTGGTTAGTGTCTTTCAGGTGGAGATGAACTGCAGACTGAGGTCCACTGGTGACCTCTCTGCGGTGCTGGTATAGCCTCTTGGGTAAAGGTTGCTTCGTCTCACCTATGTAGTGTTCATTACAGTTTTCCTGACATCTGATATGATACACTACATTGCTCTGTTTGTAACTAGGGATCCTGTCCTTAGGGTGAACTAATTTCTGTCAAGGTGTTAACTGGTTTAAAGTAAACTGGGATTTTGTGCTGTCTGAAGATCCTCTGTAGTTTTCCCCTACTCCTGCTAAATAAGGGAGAGACACTCTTCTTCTTGTCTCCGTCTCCTGTCTATCTGGTCTCTTTGTTCTCTGGGACTGCTGTACTTTTTCCAGGGACCAACGTGGGTACCCACATACTGTGAGGGCTTTCCGTACAAGTTGTTGCTCTTTAGCCTTTCCCTCTGCAGTTGTGGGCACCTGTAGGGCTCTGTGTTGAAGAGTCCTGATCACCCCGAGCTTGTGTTCAAGGGGGTGGTTTGAGCCAAAGAGCAGATATTGGTCAGTGTGAGTGGGTTTTCTGTAAACCTCTATCTGGAGCTGCCTGTTCTCTCCAATCGTAACATCACAGTCCAAGAAGGCTAAATGGTTGTTTCTGGCATCCTCACATGAACCTGATATTGGAGTCCACCGAATTGATGTGTTCTGTTAAGTCCTGGACCTTCTGTTGCTTGATTTTAACCCATGTGTCATCGACATATCTAAACCAGTGACTGGGAGAGATGCCCGTGAACGACATCAAGGCTGTCTTCTCCACTTGCTCCATGTACAGATTGGCCACAATGGGGGATACCGGAGACCCCATTGCACAGATCCAGATCAATGGTTGTGCGATGGGGTCTCCGGACTGTAAACAGTGCGGGTGGGGAGATGTTGACCCTGACTGGGGCTGTTGTCGGGCGGTGGAAGAAATACTTCGAGGATCTCCTCAATCCCATCGTCACGTCTTCTGAAGAGGAAGCAGAGACTGTGGACTCAGAGGCGGACTCATCCATTACCCAGGCCAAAGTCACCAAGGTGGATAGAAAGCTCCTCGGTGGCAAGGCTCCTGGGGTGGATGAAATCCGTCCTGAGTACCTTAAGTCTCTGGATGTTGTGGGACTGTCTTGGCTGACATGCCTCTACAACATGGCGTAGCGATCGGGGACGGTGCCTCTGGATTGGCAGACCGGGGTGGCAGTCCCTCTGTTTAAGAAGGGGGACCGGAGGGTGTGTTCCAACTATAGGGGATCACACTACTCAGCCTCCCCGGTAAGGTCTATTCCAGAGTACTGGAGAGGAGAATTCGACTGATGGTTGAACCTCGGATTCAGGAGGAGCAGTGTGGTTTTTGTCCTGGTCACGGCACACTGGACCAGCTCTACACGCTCCATTGGGTGCTCGAGGGTTCATGGGAGTTCGCCCAACCAGTCCACATGTGTTTTGTGGATCTGGAGAAGGCATTCGACCGTGTCCCTCATTGCGCCCTGTGGGGGGTGCTCCGGGAGTACGGGGTCTGGGGTCCTTTGCTAAGGGCTATCCGGTCCCTGTATGACTGCAGCAGGAGCTTGGTTCGCATTGCCGGTAGTAAGTCAAACCTGTTTCCAGTGCACGTTGGCCTCCGCCAGGGCTGCCCTTTGTCACCGGTTCTGTTCATTATTTTTATGGACAGAATTTCTAGGTGCAGCCAGGGTGTAGAGGGGGTCTGGTTTGGGAACCACTCGTCTCGTCTCTGCTGTTTGCGGACTGAAATTAGCACCTCCAAATCCGAGGCCATGGTTCTTGACTGGAAAAAGGTGCTTTGCCCTCTTAAGGTCGGTGGAGTGTCCTTGCCTCAAGTGGAGGAGTTTAAGTATCTCAGGGTGTTGTTCACGAAGTGAGGACGGCTGGAGCGTGGAGATCGATAGTCGGATCGGTGCAGCATCTGCAGTGATGTGGTCGCTATATCGGACCGTCGTGGTGAAGAGAGAGCTGAGTAGGGGGGCAAAGCTCTCGATTTTACCGATCGATCTACGTTCCGATCCTCACCTATGGTCATGAGATTTGGATCATGACCGAAAGAATGAGATCGCGAATACAAGCGGCCGAGATGAGTTTCCTCCACAGGGTGGCTGGGCGCTCCCTTAGAGATAGGGTGAGGAGCTCGGTCACTCGGGAGGAGCTCGGAGTTGAGCCACTGCTCCTACACATCGAAGGATTCAGTTGAGGTGCCTCGGGCATCTTTTCCGGATGCCCCCTGGGCGCCTCACTGGAAAGGTGTTCCGGGCACGTCCCATTGGGAGGAGGCCCCGGGGAAGACCCAGGACACGCTGGAGGGACTACATCTCTCGGCTGGCTTGGGAACGCCTTGGGGTTCCTCCAGAGGAGCTGGGGGAGGTGTGTGTGGATCGGGAGGTCTGGGCGGCTTTGCTTGAGCTGCTGCCCCCGACTCCGGATAAAGCGGAAGAAAATGGATGGATGGATGGATTAATCGGATCATACATAATTTCCTGAATTTAAGGCCTGCAGCTTTTTCTGAGAAATGTCATGAATGTTGAATGTTCAATGACATGAACATTTCCAAATCAGTGACTATTTCTTAGACTTCATTTACACCAATCATTCAGAAATACAAACAGTGTGTTACTTTATAGTAAATCTGTGTCATGTCCATGCTGGAAGGAGACAAGTGAGGGAAACCACCAAGACACAACTCTGGAAGAACGTTTGGCTTCTGTGGGTGGAGAAACTGGGAATATGCAACATTTTTATTTTTATCTTCATTTTACATAAAGTCCCAACTTTTTCTGATTTGTGGTTGTTTCTGTTGCATTTCTGAAATTACAGAACTGCTATAAAGAAAAGTGTGAACATTTTAATGTGTTTTAAAACTTTGTGGAGCAAATGCAAACACCAATCTCTTATAAAGAAGGAAAAAAATACCTGGACACATGCAGGAAAATATGATATAAACTGAACAGAACAATGCAGGCTGATTTGACTCCCCATAGTTTTTGCATAAATAAATCAGAATACAGTAAGAGGTAACTCACTTTGAAATGAATAAAACATATAGCTGCAGCTTAATAACTTTGAAAAATAAAAATCAGCAGCTTGTATTTTTATTCTGACTCCAGTTCATTTTAGTGTGATGAAGTCGTCCTTTTTTTTCCCTCCTCATCAGTCATGTTTTGTGCTTGAACACAACATTAAGATCAAGATTGAACAAATAAATACCTTTGGAAAATAACAGCTGTTAAAGTTCAAAGTTCTCACCTGCTTTTTGTGATCTGTGCCTCTGAACATCACTGCACAGCAGTTTTTATTTTTAACCCGTGTATGCTTAATTTTTGCTCCGTTCATTTATTTATTCTCATTTTTAAGGATATTTAACTGTTTATTTCATCTCATGATCTCATAAATTCAGTATACGACGCGCACATGGTGTGAACAGGTTGATGCTGTCAGAACCACACGGGTAGAGAAAGTACAGAGAGAAGTAAAGGCAGCTGCACAGTTTGTTTGTTTTTTTTTTAACATGTTCACTCGGGTTAAAATCCTCTCTCTCTGCTCCATGCTCGCTGTCTCATGTGCACTGATGGTTCTCAACAGATTGTAACGTCTCGTGCCTCCGGAATCTCCCTCCTCCACCCCCTCCCTCCCTCGCAGTCTGCAGCCACTTAACTACACACACAGACAGACAGACCACTCCTTTGGTAAACTACGCATTTTAGACGGCTTTGAACAAGATGGCCACTGTTTTAATCAGCCGTCTTGTCCAATTTTGAAATTCCAAATGACGGCAGGACAGCTCGCTGCCTACAACTAGGAATTGAGAGAAAAACAAAGGCTTAAATAAAATAAATGACTCGTCAACTACTTAAATTTGTTGTCAACAGTTTCTTCTGTCAATGTCGTCGTGACAAGTCGACTAGTCGTGGCAGCCCTATTAAGAAATCACTAAATTCATCAATATAACCATCATTAGTGTCTCCTAAACTATTTCCAATTTCTACCCTAAACTTACCCCAGTCAGCCCGAGCAAAACCAAACCTTTTACTTAAATCCCCCTCGACCTCGATTAAGGACCTTCCAAAGTGACTTAAAACTGGAAAATGGTCACTTCCCATTGAGTGATTCCCAGGACATCCCACTCACCCACTCGAGCTAAGGTTGGAGAAGCAAGACAGGGTTCTCCCCACAAATGTTTAGTCTTGCGGTGCTGTTGGGAACTATCACCACGCGCAACGTTTCCACTCGGGGTCCTATCCGACCTTGTGTCCTGAAACCCAAAGACAAGAATAAAAATCTTTTAGTTCTGTTTCTGGTCTGATTTCTATGCTGAATTGTTGATTAGTTAAATTAATCTAAAATGCTTGTGTTTCATTGACACCCTGTATGTAACAAATGTGCAATGAACTTATTTGAAAGAAAAAAAAGAATGAACAGAAAGACTGTTTTAAAATGTGTGAGATTCTACACTTGTTTTTACACTTTTCCCCTGCAGAGTTTTCAGCTTGAAAAGTTTGAATTCCCAAGTCATAATGTCACCAGGCTGGGGGCATTCACTTCAGTTAGTGAAAATCTCACCTTGTCTGTGTGATTCAGATTTTGACACCCCTCTATACTGTCAAAAAATAAAATAAAAATAGAAAAACAAAAGGTCCAGCTTTCTTCCCCGAGTCAGCAGGTGCATTTCTGAAAAAACGTCTTATTACTCTGCACTTTACTCTGCCTTTGTTGGCATTTCTCAGTGTGTGATGTACATTTCTTAATAACATTTACATTTACTCTGATGGACTACCCAGCAGTGGGGAATAAGTTTCATTACACTAGAAGTCTTTCAGAAAGCGCTGTAACTAGGTTTAAGGATATGATTCCTTCTTTATGTTCTCTAATGCCATATACCAACACAGTGCAGAGTAGCTACCTAAACTCTGTAAGGGAGATAGAGTATCTCGTCAATAGTTTTACATCCTCATTGAAGACAACTTTGGATGCTGTAGCTCCTCTGAAAAAGAGAGCTTTAAATCAGAAGTGTCTGACTCCGTGGTATAACTCACAAACTCGTAGCTTAAAGCAGATAACCCGTAAGTTGGAGAGGAAATGGCGTCTCACTAATTTAGAAGATCTTCACTTAGCCTGGAAAAAGAGTCTGTTGCTCTATAAAAAAGCCCTCCGTGAAGCTAGGACATCTTTCTACTCATCACTAATTGAAGAAAATAAGAACAACCCCAGGTTTCTTTTCAGCACTGTAGCCAGGCTGACAAAGAGTCAGAGCTCTATTGAGCTGAGTATTCCATTGACTTTAACTAGTAATGACTTCATGACTTTCTTTGCTAACAAAATTTTAACTATTAGAGAAAAAATTACTCATAACCATCCCAAAGACGTATCGTTATCTTTGGCTGCTTTCAGTGATGCCGGTATTTGGTTAGACTCTTTCTCTCCGATTGTTCTGTCTGAGTTATTCTCATTAGTTACTTCATCCAAACCATCAACATGTTTATTAGACCCCATTCCTACCAGGCTGCTCAAGGAAGCCCTACCATTATTTAATGCTTCGATCTTAAATATGATCAATCTATCTTTGTTAGTTGGCTATGTACCACAGGCTTTTAAGGTGGCAGTAATTAAACCATTACTTAAAAAGCCATCACTTGACCCAGCTATCTTAGCTAATTATAGGCCAATCTCCAACCTTCCTTTTCTCTCAAAAATTCTTGAAAGGGTAGTTGTAAAACAGCTAACTGATCATCTGCAGAGGAATGGTCTATTTGAAGAGTTTCAGTCAGGTTTTAGAATTCATCATAGTACAGAAACAGCATTAGTGAAGGTTACAAATGATCTTCTTATGGCCTCGGACAGTGGACTCATCTCTGTGCTTGTTCTGTTAGACCTCAGTGCTGCTTTTGATACTGTTGACCATAAAATTTTATTACAGAGATTAGAGCATGCCATAGGTATTAAAGGCACTGCGCTGCGGTGGTTTGAATCATATTTGTCTAATAGATTACAATTTGTTCATGTAAATGGGGAATCTTCTTCACAGACTAAAGTTAATTATGGAGTTCCACAAGGTTCTGTGCTAGGACCAATTTTATTTACTTTATACATGCTTCCCTTAGGCAGTATTATTAGACGGTATTGCTTAAATTTTCATTGTTACGCAGATGATACCCAGCTTTATCTATCCATGAAGCCAGAGGACACACACCAATTGGCTAAACTGCAGGATTGTCTTACAGACATAAAGACATGGATGACCTCTAATTTCCTGCTTTTAAACTCAGATAAAACTGAAGTTATTGTACTTGGCCCCACAAATCTTAGAAACATGGTGTCTAACCAGATCCTTACTCTGGATGGCATTACCCTGACCTCTAGTAATACTGTGAGAAATCTTGGAGTCATTTTTGATCAGGATATGTCATTCAAAGCGCATATTAAACAAATATGTAGGACTGCTTTTTTGCATTTACGCAATATCTCTAAAATCAGAAAGGTCTTGTCTCAGAGTGATGCTGAAAAACTAATTCATGCATTTATTTCCTCTAGGCTGGACTATTGTAATTCATTATTATCAGGTTGTCCTAAAAGTTCCCTAAAAAGCCTTCAGTTAATTCAAAATGCTGCAGCTAGAGTACTGACGGGGACTGGAAGGAGAGAGCATATCTCACCCATATTGGCCTCTCTTCATTGGCTTCCTGTTAATTCTAGAATAGAATTTAAAATTCTTCTTCTTACTTATAAGGTTTGAATAATCAGGTCCCGTCTTATCTTAGGGACCTCGTAGTACCATATCACCCCAATAGAGCGCTTCGCTCTCAGACTGCAGGCTTACTTGTAGTTCCTAGGGTTTGTAAGAGTAGAATGGGAGGCAGAGCCTTCAGCTTTCAGGCTCCTCTCCTGTGGAACCAGCTCCCAATTCAGATCAGGGAGACAGACACCCTCTCTACTTTTAAGATTAGGCTTAAAACTTTCCTTTTTGCTAAAGCTTATAGTTAGGGCTGGATCAGGTGACCCTGAACCATCCCTTAGTTATGCTGCTATAGACGTAGACTGCTGGGGGGTTCCCATGATGCACTGTTTCTTTCTCTTTTTGCTCTGTATGCACCACTCTGCATTTAATCATTAGTGATTGATCTCTGCTCCCCTCCACAGCATGTCTTTTTCTTGGTTCTCTCCCTCAGCCCCAACCAGTCCCAGCAGAAGACTGCCCCTCCCTGAGCCTGGTTCTGCTGGAGGTTTCTTCCTGTTAAAAGGGAGTTTTTCCTTCCCACTGTAGCCAAGTGCTTGCTCACAGGGGGTCGTTTTGACCGTTGGGGTTTTACATAATTATTGTATGGCCTTGCCTTACAATATAAAGCGCCTTGGGGCAACTGTTTGTTGTGATTTGGCGCTATATAAAAAAATTGATTGATTGATTGATTTTAGGAAAAGCAGAAACATCCCGATGGCTGACACAGTGAAGAAACGAACACTGCTTCATCCGATAACGAAGCTTCTGAGCTTTCATTCAAAACTGAATGTTCAGATTTACAGGGGCTGTAAAGAGAGAGACAAGAGGCAACATGCTTCACCCCAAAACTCTTAATTTTTTCAGTCTGTCTGCTTTTTGATTCTAACGTGTGGTGACACTGCTGTTTGTGTTGCTGGACACTATTTTAGCCCCGCCGTTAGCGTGCACACGGAATGTCTCCATGACACGGTTTCTTTACAGACTGAACTGATTTTTTTTCTACATTGGGATAAAGTCGGAATACGTTATTTTCAGGAGATAATGGACTTTCTATCTAACATGAGAGAACTTTGTGAGGAGCTCCGCAAAACCGGCTGACAATCGTGTAAGATCCGTGCGTGGGGAGTCCTTTGGTGGAGCAGACTTTGGAAATCACAAGTGGATGACTGTTCAGGTTTTTTTTCTTCTTCTCAATGGAGCTGGTAGGGTTTATTTTATTTTACTTTGAGTGTCTCTCTTGACATGAGACTGTTCTGTAACAGAGCAGCATGCACCACACTTGCGCAATGTGCATGCGCACTAAGATTTGCACAGCGGAAAGCGGCTCCTTTTACTGTGACTGCATCAAAATTAACAGTTATCACTTAAAAAAAAACGAGTCATCATAACACAACATCACACTTATATAAACTTTGTAATTAATCTGTGGTTCCGTTTTTAATGTTAGCAGCATTCAAGTGCGCGCTGGGAGGTTTTCCTCTAAGAAAACAAGAAAATGAGATGACGCTACACTATAGCGGCACTAGATGGCAGTATGATGGCGCAGCGCCATTGTTCCATTGTCTGGGGAGAACCTTGCAAGAGTTAAATCAAGGCAGGGCATTTTAAAAGAATTAATGCCAAATCGAGTTGGTCTGCTGTCATTCATAATCACTAATCTGCAATTATCCAATAACTCTTCCACCACAGCACCATTCCCATCCCTTACCTGATTTCCCCACAGAGGATTATGGGTATTAAAGTCGCCTACCCAGATAACAGGGGCAGTAATCTGATTTAGTAACTCTTCAAGTTCAGCCAGGACTAAAGGTTTACAAATTAACTAAACTTAGTTTGCCCTGATGAGTCCACACTTCAACTACTAGACACTCAAGAGAAAGTTCAAGCTCACAGACTTTACACTGGATCCCTAATTTAACAAAACTTGCACACCCACCACCTGGTTGACCAGACCTTTTTGGAGACATACGTATCCTGGGACAATAAAATCCAGGTGAGGCTTTAACCATGTTTCTTGAACACAAAATCAGGCTTAACTTCAAAGTCACGGATCAATTTCTAAAATTCCTGTCTGTTAGCTATAAGACTCCTTGTGTTCCACTGGAGGATGCAAAACATCATGAGGAAATTAAACATCATCAATATCATCATCAATATAGGCACCTAAGACCTTCAGGCCACAGCTCCCCGCTGCAGCTTCAGCAATGGAAGCTTTGAACATTGTCCATTCTGGTTCAATGACCCCAACCAGGATGCTAGAAAAGCTCTGCCGGAGGCGTGAATTGAAGATCTGTCGGACAGTGGGCTCCTCCAGACGTTCCCAGTTCACCCGCACTATCCGTTTGGGCTTACCAGGTCTGTCCAAAGTCCTCCCCACCCTCTGATCAAACTCACCACCAGATCGTGATCAGTTGACAGCTCTGCCCCTCTCTTCATCCGAGTGTCCAGAACATGCAGCCTCAAAGTCATATACGATCACAAAATCGATCATCGATCTTTGGCCTAGGGTACTCTGGTACCATGTACACTTATGAGCATCCTTATGTTCGAACATGGTGTTCGTTATGAACAATCTGTGACTAGCACAGTAGTCCAATAACAAACGACCATTCGGATTTAGATCAGGGAGGCCGTTCCTGCCAATCACACCTCTACAGGTGTCTCTGCCATTGCCCACGTGTGTGTTGAAGTCCCCCAGCAGAACAATGGATTCCTCCCCCTGAGCCCCATACAAGACTCCATTCAGGGACTCCAAGAAGGCCGAATACTCCATAATGCTGTTCCGTGCATACGCACAAACAACAATCAGAGTTACCTACAGTACAGTAAGGATGGGACTCTGTTGACCTCAACTGAGGATAATCCGGCGCTGGAAGGAACACTTTGAGGAACTCCTGCATCAGACCGGAGCGCCCTCTATAGTAGGGGCAGAGCTGGAAGCTGATGGAGCAGTTTAATCAATTTCCCTTGTGGAAGTCACTGAGGTAGTCAAACAACTCCACAGTGGCAAGGTCCCGGGGGTTGATGAGATCCTACCAGAAATGCTGAAGGTTCTGGGTGTGGAGGGATTGTCTTGGATGACACTGCGTTGAGGTCTGGGACAGTGCCTAAGGAGTAGCAAACTGTGGTGATGGTCCCCATATTTAAAAATGGGGACCAGAGAGTGTGTGCCAACTACAGGGGCATCACACTACTCAGCCTTCCTGGTAAAGTCTACTCCAGGGTGCTGGAAAGGAGGGTGCGGCCGATAGTTGAACGTATGATTGAAGAGGAACAATGTGGGTTCCATACTGGTCGTGGAACAACTGACCAGCTCTTTACTCTCACATGGATCCTGGAGGGTGCCTGGGAGTATGCCCACCCAGTCTACATGTGTTTAGTGAACTTGGAGAAGGCTTATGATCGGGTACCCTAGATGATACTGTGGGAGGTGCTGCGGGAGTATGGAGTGAGGGGGTCCCTTCTCAGGGCCATCCAGTCTCTGTACTCACAAAGCGAGAGCTGTGTTCAGGTGCTCGGCAGTAAGTCGGACTCATTTCCGGTGGAGGTTGGCCTCCAACAGGGCTGCGCCTTGTCACCAATCCTGTTTGTGATGTCATGGACAGGATATCGAGTCGTAGTCGGGGGGAGGAGAGTTTCCAGTTTGGTGGGCTCAGGATCTCATCACTGCTTTTTGCAGATGATGTGGTCCTGTTGGCTGCATTGGCCGGTGACCTCCAACACTCACTGGATTGGTTTGCAGCCGAGTGTGAAGCGGCTGGGTCGGATGAGGATCAGCACCTCTAAATCTGAGGCCATGGTTCTCAGCAGGAAACCAATGGATTGCCTACTCTGGGTAGGGAATACAATGAGGGTTGGGTCAAGACCTAAAGAACTAGATCGTGGGTACAAGTGGCCAAAATGGGCTTCCTCAGGAGGGTGGCTGGTGTCTCCCTTAGAGATAGGGTGAGAAGTTCAGTCATCCGTGGGGAGCTCGGAGTAGAGTTACTGATCCTTCGCATTGAAAGGAGCCAGCTGAGGTGGTTTGGGCATCTGTTAAGGATGCCCCCTGGGCACCTCCCTAGGGAGGTGTTCCAGGCACGTCCATCTGGGAAGAAACCACGAGGAAGACCCAGGACTAGGTGGAGAGATTATATCTCCACACTGGCCTGGGAACGCCTCGGGATCCCCTAACCAGAGGTGGTCAATATGGCAGGGGAAAGGGAAATCTGGGGCCCCCTGCTAGAGCTGTTGGCCCCGCGACCCGAACTCGGAAAAGTGGTTGAAGATGAGTGAGTGATGCGTGAGCAATATCTTCGAGGAGAGCACCATGTTCCATGTTCTAGCCCTCCTCATCCCCTCTCTCAGGCTGAGTGCTTGACCTCTGACCTACGGGCTCCTGAATGGCCCTCATACACTCGTGCAGTGACTAAGGAAAGTAATCCTTCACTCCCAGAAACCTCACTGCTGCTTCAGACACAAACTTAATAACATCAGATCTGGACTTCTTGTCCCGAGTTCCATAGATCACATCAATCATAAATGCAAGAAGGGCCTCCTTGTTAATTACAATTTCCTGCCTAGAGATAAGATGAGGAAGTTGCTGCCTGGGCATCGTGGATCACCTACAGGCATTCTCCCCACAGGGCCTGAAGCCTCTGACCCTTCCACATTCTTTAATGCTTCGGCATAAGAAATTTTACGCTGATCTCTGACCTCCTGAACTTGTCTCACTTTCAAAAAAGTGGCGACACTCTTTACTGGAAGCCAGATGATCTTCACCACAATTGCAGCACTTAGAAGCCAATTCCTCACATTTTAGGACGTCATGATCTTTACCACATTTAGCACAACGCCTGTCCCCCCTACAGGAAGCGGCCATATGGACAAATCTCTGGCACCTGAAGCACTGCAGAGGAGGTTTCTGATAGGGCCTGACTGGAAAAGAAACATTGTTACTGTCCCGTCTGTTCTGGGGATTTGTGAGTTCAGTAGAGATTTGAATCTTATGTATTATTTTCTCTTTGGTTATTGTTTTTATGTCTCAGCTGGTAGCATACATGTCAACCTATACGGATTGTCCGTAAATTATATGGATTTTTCCGAGTTTCAGAGTCATACGGACGTACAAATAAAGTCTTATGAATATTCAGGGTTTGGTCTGCAGTGGCTCTGTAATCAACTGTTTCTGCAGCACGACTCCACTTTGATGCGTGAGCTAATAAAGCAAAGCTTCGAACCACTGGCTCGTGGTTCTTTGATTCGCTGCTCTTCAGAAGCGGTAAGTCTGCTTCTTAACTCCTGTCAAAGCCATTAAAATATCGTGGGTCGCTTTTGTGTGGAGTAAAGTCACTAACTGGGACTCTTGTCATGTTGTAGTCAAGAAACAAGAATCGTCCTCCGTTCCGTTGACACAAAATTGCCGCTTTAAATAAAATGACACCTCTTTCCAAATGCTGTAATACAGAAAATAAACTACAATCGACTAAAACGTTTTTTTTTTCTTCCCAAAATGAGACGTCCTGTGTTCTTTATGAATGAAACTGATGCTGACGTGAAGCACAGCAGCTCAGCTCAGATATAATGAAAGACATTCATGCCAATAATGTCTGAAAGGAAATGCTTTTGACAAAAACTACAGATTCTGTTTATTTCTATTTATGTCCAGAGATCAAGGATCCACCATGTAGAGTTTATTATGTCCAAAGTTTAAGGATCCAGTGACCAATTTCATATTTATTTAAGACTCAATAAAATGTTCAATTCAATCAGCTTATAAAGCGTCAAATCGCAACAAAAGCCGTCTCAAGGCGCCTCACATAGAACCGAATACATAAAAAAATAAATAAAAATTAAAAAATTCAAATACATAATTAAAAACAGAAGTAAAAGAATAAAACAGATAAAAAATAAAAACTATTCTTAAGAAAGAGAATAAAAATAGGCTTTAAGGCTTAAAAATGTCCACAGACTCCAACTGTCTCACGGTCACAGGAAGTCCGTTTCACGATAAGAAAAAGCTCTTTGACCCGCTGACATAGAAAAGCTGTAAAGCCTACTTTTAGTACACAAAAAATTCACAAGAGGGATCTATAGGAATCGGATTGATAAGCGGAATCGAGAATGGTATTGATAAAATCTTATCGATACCCATCCCTAATAAACATAGGGGCGAAGTTGAGGATCACTGACATGCCAGTCTTCAACATTGGCACTGGCGAGGCGATTTTCGATACACTTGATGAAGTTCTGAGTTATGTTTTATTTTGTTCATTATATTTGATTTATTTTTCATTTTATTAATGTATTTCCATTAGTGACACACAGTTCTTGTTTCTGTAAAAAATAACTAAATTTGACACATTCAGTTCTATAAAATTCAGCTTGAAGCATGAATACTAGATCTGTATTGTTTGAAATTCAACTACAGAGAAAATACTAATGATCCTGACTTTAATGTCATTGTGGCAACTCATAATATGTGGACAAAAACGCTATGCGGTTGTGTGTACTGTAATAAAACTGATTTTGGAGCGATTTGGAGGTTATAAGGATTTTGTGCTGATTTTATGGATTTTCTCACTTGGTTATACAGGTGGACCCTCAAAGGAGTTGACATGTATGTGGTAGTGTCTGTCAGGTATGTTCCCTTGTGTGCATTCACCTCCCTGCTGTGTTTTGTGTGTGTGTGTGTGTGTGTGAGCTGTGCACGTTGAAGTGCCGCAGAAGAGGAAAAGACAAATCCTATAAAGAAACGAGCTGGACAAAGACTGCCATCAAAAGTAATCAACACCGGTGTATTTTTGGGTCCACCTTTCTTGGATTTAAATTGCTTTACATCTGTTGCTTTCCCCCCCTCTTATGTTTTTCTTAATTTCTTCCTCTGATATGTCAGCACACAGTCCATATATGACACCTTTCAAAAACATTTTTGTTTGCAGAATAACCACTTCCACCTTATTCCCCAATACTGTCCTAACTTTCATTGCATGTTTCTGCACAACAGTAGCATCGCTCCATTAGACAGGATCCAAGCGTCAAATCCTTCCCCAACACACCTCAGAGACTCGGCAGCTTTAAGTGGAATCATGGCACCAAAGCTTCCTCCCACCTGGTTTTTCAATTTGAAAATGACCTGAAACACCTCTTCAGCTCTCAACATTTTCACCACCCTGTCTCCCTCCTTCACCCGAGAATGACGACGTTTACCTCTTTCCACTTTTTCTTTCCAACGCTGCCCACTTCAGTCCTCCTCCAAACCAACAGCCATGCACTGAAACACACTCCAACACCACGCAACCAACTCATTCCTGGTACAACAGCCAGAAGCAGAGCAGAAGCACAGTATACCGGTGTCGCCAACCAAATGGTTCCCCCAAAAATCGGTCCCACCTGATGACGTGGTTAACGGATTAAAACCTCGTTGCTGCTTCAAACTGCCTCCAGTCATCATCTTTCTCAGGGACAGATATCTGAAGCTTTTTTACAACAATCATTTCCACATAAATTCAGCATTATTTCATTATAAAAGGCAGCAAAAGCAATCAGAGTGCCGCGGCAAAACAAGTTGCTAGGTGATGCGTTCACTGCGAGTCGGACATTTCAAAGCATCACAGAATTTCACCTAGTTTCTACTTAAAACTGATTTTAGAATGATTTAAGAGGTTTTACCTTCATCATTTGATGGTTAAAAATCATATTAATCCATTTGATTGCTTTGGGTGAAGAGACTCCGTCTCAAACGTGCTGCTGTGGTCCGGAATGACGCATGCGCAGATTCAAAAGGTGGCCCGATTTTTGGGGGTGGACCATTTGTTCTGTGACACTGGATCTGTACAGGCCGTGAGCCAGCACCCCCACACCTGCACCTGGAACACGCACAATAAATATACACCCCCCACCCCAGCCCACACACAAAGAAAGACCAGAGAAGAGTTTCCAGCATCTCCACCTAACTAGCTTAACGTTGTGCGCCAAAACTCAGACATCCTTCTGTCTTCCTAAGCGTAAATTTGGTAAGATTGTAATTCACGTCAGCAGTAATGACACTCGGTTACGCCAATCGGAGGTCACTAAAATTAACATTAAATCGGTGTGTAACTTTGCAAAAACAATGTTGGACTCTGTTGTTTTCTCTGGGCCCCTCCCCAATCAGACCGGGAGTGACATGTTTAGCCGCATGTTCTCCTTGAATTGCTGGCTGTCTGAGTGGTGTCCAAAAAATGAGGTGGGCTTCATTGATAATTGGCAAAGCTTCTGGGGAAAACCTGGTCTTGTTAGGAGAGACGGCATCCATCCCACTTTAGATGGAGCAGCTCTCATTTCTAGAAATCTGGCCAATTTTCTTGGATCCTCCAAACTGTGACTGTCCAGCGTTGGGACCAGGAGGCAGAGCTGTGGTCTTACACACCTCTCTGCAGCTTCTCTCCCCTGCCATCCCCTCATTACCCCATCCCCGTAGAGACGGTGCCTGCTCCCAGACCACCAATAACCAGCAAAAATCTATTTAAGCAAAAAAATTCAAAAGAAAAAATAATATAGCACCTTCAATTGCACCACAGACTAAAACAGTTAAATGTGGTCTATTAAACATTAGGTCTCTCTCTTCTAAGTCCCTGTTGGTAAATGATATAATAATTGATCAACATATTGATTTATTCTGCCTAACAGAAACCTGGTTACAGCAGGATGAATATGTTAGTTTAAATGAGTCAACACCCCCGAGTCACACTAACTGTCAGAATGCTCGTAGCACGGGCCGGGGCGGAGGATTAGCAGCAATCTTCCATTCCAGCTTATTAATTAATCAAAAACCTAGACAGAGCTTTAATTCATTTGAAAGCTTGTCTCTTAGTCTTGTCCATCCAAATTGGAAGTCCCAAAAACCAGTTTTATTTGTTATTATCTATCGTCCACCTGGTCGTTACTGTGAGTTTCTCTGTGAATTTTCAGACCTTTTGTCTGACTTAGTGCTTAGCTCAGATAAGATAATTATAGTGGGCGATTTTAATATCCACACAGATGCTGAGAATGACAGCCTCAACACTGCATTTAATCTATTATTAGACTCTATCGGCTTTGCTCAAAAAGTAAATGAGTCCACCCACCACTTTAATCATATCTTAGATCTTGTTCTGACTTATGGTATGGAAATAGAAGACTTAACAGTATTCCCTGAAAACTCCCTTCTGTCTGATCATTTTTTAATAACATTTACATTTACCCTGATGGACTACCCTGCAGTGGGGAATAAGTTTCATTACACTAGAAGTCTTTCAGAAAGCGCTGTAACTAGGTTTAAGGATATGATTCCTTCGTTATGTTCTCTAATGTCATATACCAACACAGAGCAGAGTAGCTACCTAAACTCTGTAAGGGAGATAGAGTATCTCGTCAATAGTTTTACATCCTCTTTGAAGACAACTTTGGATGCTGTAGCTCCTCTGAAAAAGAGAGCTTTAAATCAGAAGTGTCTGACTCCGTGGTATAACTCACAAACTCGTAGCTTAAAGCAGATAACCCGTAAGTTGGAGAGGAAATGGCGTCTCACTAATTTAGAAGATCTTCACTTAGCCTGGAAAAAGAGTTTGTTGCTCTATAAAAAAGCCCTCCGTAAAGCTAGGACATCTTTCTACTCATCACTAATTGAAGAAAATAAGAATAACCTCAGGTTTCTTTTCAGCACTGTAGCTAAGCTGACAAAGAGTCAGAGCTCTATTGAGCTGAGTATTCCATTAACATTAACTAGTAATGACTTCATGACTTTCTTTGCTAACAAAATTTTGACTATTAGAGAAAAAATTACTCATAACCATACCAAAGATGTATCGCTATCTTTGGCTGCTTTCAGTGATGCCGGTATTTGGTTAGACTCTTTCTCTCCGGTTGTTCTGTCTGAGTTATTTTCATTGGTTGCTTCGTCCAAACCATCGGCATGTTTATTGGACCCCATTCCTGCCAGGCTGCTCAAGGAAGTCCTACCATTATTTAATGCTTCAATCTTAAATATGATCAATCTATTTTTGTTAGTTGGTTATGTACCACAGGCCTTTAAGGTGGCAGTAATTAAACCATTACTTAAAAAGCCATCACTTGACCCAGCTATCTTAGCTAATTATAGGCCAATTTCCAACCTTCCTTTTCTCTCAAAGATTCTTGAGAGGGTAGTTGTAAAACAGCTAACTGATCACCTGCAGAGGAATGGTCTATTTGAAGAGTTTCAGTCAGGTTTTAGAATTCATCATAGTACAGAAACAGCATTAGTGAAGGTTACAAATGATCTTCTTATGGCTTCGGACAGTGGACTTATCTCTGTGCTTGTTCTGTTGGACCTCAGTGCTGCTTTTGATACTGTTGACCATAAAATTTTATTACAGAGATTAGAGCATGTCATAGGTATTAAAGGCACTGCGCTGCGGTGGTTTGAATCATATTTGTCTAATAGATTACAGTTTGTTCATGTAAATGGGGAATCTTCTTCACGGACTAAAGTTAATTATGGAGTTCCACAAGGTTCTGTGCTAGGACCAATTTTATTCACTTTATACATGCTTCCCTTAGGCAGTATTATTAGACGGTATTGCTTAAATTTTCATTGTTACGCAGATGATACCCAGCTTTATCTATCCATGAAGCCAGAGGATACACACCAATTAGCTAAACTGCAGGATTGTCTTACAGACATAAAGACATGGATGACCTCTAATTTCCTGCTTTTGAACTCAGATAAAACTGAAGTTATTGTACTTGGCCCCACAAATCTTAGAAGCATGGTGTCTAACCAGATCGTTACTCTGGATGGCATTTCCCTGATCTCTAGTAATACTGTGAGAAATCTTGGAGTCATTTTTGATCAGGATATGTCATTCAAAGCGCATATTAAACAAATATGTAGGACTGCCTTTTTGCATTTACGCAATATCTCTAAAATCAGAAAGGTCTTGTCTCAGAGTGATGCTGAAAAACTAATTCATGCATTTATTTCCTCTAGGCTGGACTATTGTAATTCATTATTATCAGGTTGTCCTAAAAGTTCCCTAAAAAGCCTTCAGTTGGTTCAGAATGCTGCAGCTAGAGTACTGACGGGGACTAGCAGGAGAGAGCATATCTCACCTGTGTTGGCCTCTCTTCATTGGCTTCCTGTTAATTCTAGAATAGAATTTAAAATTCTTCTTCTTACTTATAAGGTTTTGAATAATCAGGTCCCATCTTATCTTAGGGACCTCATAGTACCATATTACCCCATTAGAGCGCTTCGCTCTCAGACTGCGGGCTTACTTGTAGTTCCTAGGGTTTGTAAGAGTAGAATGGGAGGCAGAGCCTTCAGCTTTCAGGCTCCTCTCCTGTGGAACCAGCTCCCCATTCAGATCAGGGAGACAGATACCCTCTCTACTTTTAAGATTAGGCTTAAAACTTTCCTTTTCGCTAAGGCTTATAGTTAGGGCTGGATCGGGTGACCCTGGACCATCCCTTGGTTATGCTGCTTTAGACGTAGATTGTGGGGGGGTTCCCATGATGCACTGTTTCTTTCTCTTTTTGCTCCGTATGCATCACTCTGCATTTAATCATTAGTGATCGATCTCTGCCCCCCTTCACGGCATGTCTTTTTCCTGTTTTTTTCTCCTCAGCCCCAACCAGTCTCAGCAGAAGACTGCCCCTCCCTGAGCCTGGTTCTGCTGGAGGTTTCTTCCTGTTAAAAGGGAGTTTTTCCTTCCCACTGTTGCCAAGTGCTTGCTCACAGGGGGTCGTTTTGACCGTTGGGGTTTTTTATAATTGTTGTATGGCCTTGCCTTGCAGTGTGGAGCGCCTTGGGGCAGCTGTTTGTTGTGATTTGGCGCTATATAAGAAAAAAGTTGATTGATTGATTCCTGAAAGTGCAACTCACTGGATCGTTTAGATAGCTAATGTGGTTTTAGGTGCACTACCGCCACCTACTGGACTAGATTCTGGACAATAATAGTGATGCGGTCTCTGTGTGTTTGTGTATCCGGAGCATCAACTGAATCCAGCAAGAGCTGACTTTTGTCCTTTGGCAAACATGAATTTTTCATGAGGATTCAAGTCTTGAAAACAACAATGTTCGGAATAATATTTTTTGAGAAATCAGTAATTTTTGAAAACAACCCTGTTTATGTTGCACTTCCACAATAAGAGCCTGCTTTTCAAAATAAAAGCCTTTGAGGTTGCTGCAGACCTGACAGAGTTCATCAGACGGATCATCGGATAATGGAGCATCAGGCGGACCTCTACTGGTGGTTGGCTCTCACTGCGGTATTGTATCACTTCCTGTTCCGGAGCACAGCAGTGTTTTGCTGTATCTGTTAGCTGTTTAATCTGCGTAGTTAGATTGATCTACATAACTAGATAACGATTTGTTTCACAGTGTAATCTTCACGTGCCTTAACTAAACCACTCCCTCTGCTGAATCACCTCTAAATTATTTACACATTATTCACTTTGTATGTTTTTAGGAATCCGCTAGCTTAGCACAGCTACTAGCTCTTAGCCGGTTTAGCATGGCGGCTTCTCCTGTCTCTCCCACACTTTTCTGCTCTGGGTGTGAAATGTTTAGTTATTCCTCGGCCTCCTGTAGCAGTAACGGTACTTGTTATAAGTGTAGCTTGTTCGTAGCTTTGGAGGCCAGGCTGGGCGAATTGGAGACTCGGCTCTGCACCTTGGAAAATCCTACAGCTAGCCAGGCCCCTGTAGTTGGTGCGGACCAAGGTAGCTTAGCCGCCGTTAGCTGTCCCCCAGCAGATCCCGAGCAGCCGGGAAAGCAGGCCGGCTGGGTGACTGTGAGAAAGAAGCATAGTTCTAAACACAAGCCCCCCTATACACCACCAACCCGTTCACATCTCTAACCGTTTTTCCCACTCGGCGACACACCAGCCGAGGAACAAACTCTGGTTATTGGCGACTCTGTTTTGAGAAATGTGAAGTTAGCGACACCATCAACCATAGTCAGTTGTCTTCCGGGGGCCAGAGCAGGCGACATTGAAGGAAATTTGAAACTGCTGGCTAAGGCTAAACGTAAAGTCGGTAAGATTGTAATTCACGTCGGCAGTAATGACACCCGGTTACGCCAATCGGAGGTCACTAAAATTAATATTGAATCGGCGTGTAACTTTGCAAAAACAATGTCGGACTCTGTAGTTTTCTCTGGGCCCCTCCCCAATCGGACCGGAAGTGACATGTTTAGCCGCATGTTCTCCTTGAATTGCTGGCTGTCTGAGTGGTGTCCAAAAAATGAGGTGGGCTTCATAGATAATTGGCAAAGCTTCTAGAAATCTGGCCAATTTTATTAAACCCTCCAAACCATGACTATCCAGGGTTGGGACCAGGAAGCAGAGTTATAGTCTTACACACCTCTCTGCAGCTTCTCTCCCCCTGCCATCCCCTCATTACCCCATCCCCGTAGAGATGGTGCCTGCTCCCAGACCACCAATAACCAGTAAAAATCTATTTAAGCATAAAAATTCAAAAAGAAAAATAATATAGCACCTTCAACTACACCACAGACTAAAACAGTTAAATGTGGTCTATTAAACATTAGGTCTCTCTCTTCTAAGTCCCTGTTGGTAAATGATATAATAATTGATCAACATATTGATTTATTCTGCCTTACAGAAACCTGGTTACAGCAGGATGAATATGTTAGTTTAAATGAGTCAACACCCCCGAGTCACACTAACTGTCAGAACGCTCGTAGCACGGGCCGAGGCGGAGGATTAGCAGCAATCTTCCACTCCAGCTTATTAATTAATCAAAGAGCTTTAATTCTCTGCATCAGACACTTTAACACCATGACACAGAGTGGAAATGCAAACTCTTCTTTTCATTAACACTTTGTTGGATGAATTTACTCTACAGCACATTTATTATTTATTTATTTTTTAATATAATAAGTGTGCCGTCTTCTTAAACATGGAGTCATTACACACAAACGTGGTTCAGTAACAAAAACCAAACAGAGACTTTATTCTAAAACTTGACTTTTGAATGTCTTGTGGACGTTGTGTCCCAGGGATGTAGTAAATTTAACATCTTGTGTCCATGATGTTGTGTCAGGAGAGCATCTAATTTCGTTTTATGTTGTCTTGTTTGCATAGTCTGCATCCATAAGGACCATTGTTACAAATACAAAGTATTTACTGACCATTTCCATTCATGTATGCTGGAAAAAAAACAAAAAAAAAAAAACAAAAAAACATTTGCTGCTATTGGGAGTGACTGAGTCAACTTTTGGATTTTGTTTTGAACACAGCACATTATTATTATTCACATTATGGGACCTGTCAGGAGTTTCGAAATATTTGCAAAAAAATCTGAAAAGGAATTCTGGTTTTATTTATGTTATTTCATTTAATTATTTTTCATTGTTATTTATGTTATTTTAATGTGTGATTGTTTATTTTTGATTAACATTAAAACTTTAAGGCTTGTCATTTAGCCGTTGTCAATCTATAATCTAAATCAGTCCCTTTGGTTGTTTGCAAAAGCAAATCTGGAAAAGCTTTAACTTTAACCCCTGCATGGATTTCTTTAAATAATCATGTTACTTGTAAGTAATTTTAAAGGTCTTAGTATTTCACTTGTGTGTCTTTGTTTTTTCATTTATCTTTAATGTCTTTTTAGTAGAATGCAGTGGGCCCCAAACCTGGGGTCCTAAAGTTGCATCCTAGGCTCTATAGTTATCCTAACCAGAACTGGCATTGTATCCAAGGCCTCTCTTCAAGATGGTGATCGTTCCTTTAACTGCAGACAACTGCACCTCATGTGGACTTGGGTGACCAGGGATTGCCTCGAGGTATTTCTTCAGGTTCTTCTTCATCAGGCCTGTTGCTCCACCACAACTGGGATGATATTGATGTCTTTCAATGACCATGTTGTTCGTAGGTCATTTTTCAGGTCTTAGTATTTTGTGATCTTTCCCCTTTCTGCTCAATTCAGGCCGTAGTCATTGGGGACTGTCACATCGATGACTTTGGCTGTTTTCTCTTGCTTGTTCCAGATGACAATATCAGGTTTGATTGCACCTCCTTCGATGTGTCTTCCTGCTGGGATCTCTTTGTCATAGAAGATAGTTACTTTTCTGTTGGATGAGACTGGTGCTAGATCGTGTTCTTTGACTTCCATCTCCAGTTCCTTGCATATCTTCCAGTGGAGATATTGACAGATCATGTTGTGTCTGGATGTATATTGTCCGTCTGCCATGAGGATCTGGCCTGCTGATGTTAGATGTTTACACTCTCAACAACTGGATGACAGAATCTGCATTTATCATTTTGTGAGATTTCTGCCATTTTTTTGAAGCCATTTGTTAGAAGTCCCTGATCTTCTGCTCCAATCAGAATTCTGTCTCCATCAAAACCAAGTTCTCCATTTTTTAGCCACTGCATTGATCCAACTTTGTCGATGTATTCCTTTTCCAGTTCTTCTTGGAATCGTCCGGCCCTTTTGTGCTCTTTCCATCTTTCCACTCGATGTTTTCCTTCTCTTTTGTTGTATTGTTCTCTGGTCTGTCTGTGAGTTTTGTTGCAGGCGTCAGATTGTTTCTTTCTCTCTCTTGTAGAATTTCTCCGCCAAAGTTTTTCACCAGTTTTGTGACTGTCTGTTCAGATAAGGTCTTCTCGTGGTGTTGTGTGACCTTTTTCATGATTTCTTCTTCAGAGCTCTTTAAGTACTGTCCAATACTTATTATCGATGCTCTGTAGGCCTGGTTGATTTCAGTGAGACCCAGACCTTCTCCTCTGTGAGGGAGATATATTCTGTCCATGTGCTGATTTCTGTATGTGACTTTGTGGAGGCTGAGCATCTTCCTGGTTTTTGTGTCCAACTTATTAAGCTCACGCTGTGGCCAGTTCACTATGCCAAACCCATAGGTCACCACTGGTATTGCAAACTGGTTTATGGCTGTGATCTTGTTTTTTAGTGTCAACTCTGTTTTGCAGATCTTTTTTAAGCGGTTTAGGTATTCTTGTGTTGTTTTCTTTCTCATTTTCTTGTGCTCAATTGTAGTATTTTGTTCAATTCCCAAGTATTTGTATGTGGAGTCTACAGCCAGATCTTCAATGTAGCTCCCTTCATCCAACTGTCTGTTTTCTGTTTTTGTCTTTTTTCCTTTTGTCATTGTGCATTTTGAGCATTTATCCAGTCCAAATTCCACACCAATGTCTTTGGAGAACTTATGGACAGTTTCCACGAGCTGACTGAGTCCCTTTTTTTGTGTTGACACAGATTTTCAAGTCATCCATGAACAGCAGATGGTTCACAAGTTTTTGATGTTTCCTTCCTCTGTCTCTACTTAAGTCATATCTGATGTCATGCTCCTTCAGGATCTTGCTGAGTGAGAGTCTGTCTCCCTGGAATATCCCTCTCTGAACTCATATGTCTAGGATTATTTGTCCCTCTGTGTGGTTGAGGGTGATGGTGGTGTTCCACTTGTTCATTTGTGTTCTCAGGAAAGATCTTTTTTCCTCATTGATGTTGTAGAGTTCTAAGCACCTCATGATCCAGGAGTGTGGTACACTGTCAAATGCCTTTTTGTAATCAATCCAAGCCATGCTGAGGTTCCTCTACCTTGTTTTGCAGTCCTCCAGAATAGATTTGTCTGTCAGTAACTGGCCTTTAGCTCCTAATCTTCTTCTGGAACAACCTTTCTGTTCATTTTCCAGGTAGCCACCAGTGTCAAGATGTTCATAAATGACATCAGTTATGATTCCTGTCAGTCATTTGTACGTTGTTGTTAGGCAGCAGATGGGTCTGTACTTGTTGGGAAGCTGTGTTTCTTTGGTCTTTGGTAGTAGGTTTGTGTTCCCAGTTGTTATCCAGTCTGGTGTGTCCTCTTCTCTGTTCAATATTTTTTGTCAAAGCCACAGCATAATGTTGGTGTAATGCTGTCAGTCTTTTCAGCCAAAAATTTGGGATTTTGTCGATGCAAGGTGCCTTGAAGTTACTGTATTCACTCATTTTCTTTCTGATCCCTTCTCCAGTTATTATAGTTGCTGGCAGTCTTTGCTTTTCTCTTTTATTACTTTTATTCACTCGGCCTCCTGGTGTTGTTTTGACTATTCAAAGCGTGGTCTCCAGAATCTTTCAACTTCTTCTTTCTCAGGTGGCTGTTGTACTTCTGTCATGTCCTTTGCCATGTTCCTGTAAACTAGTCTTGGATTTTCTGCAGACTTCTGGTTTATCTGTTTTGTATTTACTTTCTTGTGTTGCTTTCACTAAGGCTTAATGTTGAGCCAGCCTCACTCCCAGTTCTTTATCTCCAACATTTTTGTCTTTTCATTTTCATTTGTCTTGGATTTCCTTTGTCTTTTGGTTTTTCATTTATCTTTGATGTCTTTTTAGTAGAATGCAATGGGCCCCATACCTGGGGTCTAAAGATCAGATCTGGCATTGTATCCGAGGGCTCTCTTCAAGATGGTGATCGTTCCCTTAATCGCAGACAACTGCACCTCATGTGCACTTGGGTGACCGGGGACTGCCTCAAGATATTTCTTCAGGTTCTTCTTCATCAGGCCTGTTGCTCCCACCACAACTGGGATGATATCGATGTTTTTCAATGACCATGTTGTTCTTAGGTCATTTTTCAGATCTTGGTATTTCGAGATCTTTCCCCTTTCAGCTCGATTCAGGCCGTAATCATTGGGGACTTTTGGCTGTTTTCTCTTGTTTGTTCCAGATGACAATATCAGGTTTGATTGCACCTCCTTCAATGTGTCTTCCTGCTGGGATCTCTTTGTCGTAGAAGATCGTTACTTTTCCGTTGGATGAGACTGGTGTTGGTTCGTGCTCCCAGACATGTTCTTTGACTTCCATCTCCAGTTCCTTGCAGATCTTCCAGTGGCGATATTGACGAATCTTGTTGTGTCTGGATGTATAATGCCCATCTGCCATGAGGATCTGGCATGCTGAAGTTAGATGGTTTACACTCTCAACAGCTGTATGACAGAATCGGCATTTATCATTCTGTGAGATCCCTGCCATTTTTTTGAAGCCATTTGTTAGAAGTCCCTGATCTTGTGCTCCAATCAGAATTCTTTCTCCATCAAAACCAAGTTTTCCATTTTTTAGCCATTGCATTGAGCCAACTTTGTCGATGTATTCCTTTTCGAGTTCTTCTTGGAAACGTCCGGCTCTTTTGTGCTGTTTCCATCTTTCCACTCGATGTTTTCCTTCTCTTTTGCTGTATTGTTCTCTGGTTTGTCTTGCAAGTTTTGTTGCAGGCATGAGACTGTTGCTTTTTCTCTCTTGTAGAAGTTCTCCGCCAAAGTTTTTTACCAGTTTAGTGATTGAGGTCCGTTCAGTTATGGCCTTGTGGTGTTGTGTGACCGTTTTTACGATTTCTTCTTCAGAGCTCTTTAAGTATTGTCCAATACTTATTATCGATGCTCTGTAGGCCTGGTTGATTTCAGTGAGACCCATACCGCCTTCTCTGCGAGGGAGATATATTCTGTCCATGCATTGATTTCTGTATGTGATTTTGTGGAGGGTGAGCATTTTCCTGGTTTTTGTGTCCAATTTATTAAGCTCACATTGTGGCCAGTTCACTATTCCAAATCCATAGGTCACCACTGGTATTGCAAACTGGTTTATGGCTGTGATCTTATTTTTTGTCTTGTATGAATTATCATGTGAGTTTTCAGGTTGCCCTTTTGTCCAAACCTTCGACCACATTCAGAACAGACAAATGCTTTTTGCCCTGTATGAATTATCATGTGAGTGTTCAGGTTGCTCTTTCGTCCAAACCTTTGACCACACTCAGCACAGACAAATGATTTTTGTCTTGTATGAGTTATCATGTGTGTGTTCAGGTGATCCTTTCGTCCAAATCTTCGACCACACTCAGAACAGACAAATGCTTTTTGCCCTGTATGAATTATCATGTGTGTGTTTAGGTAGCTCTTTAATCCAAATCTTTGACCACATTCAGAACAAACAAATGGTTTTTGTCCTGTATGAATTATCATGTGTGTGTTCAGAGTGCCATTTTGTCCAAATCTTTTCCCACACTCACAACAAACAAATGCTTTTTGCCCTGTATGAATTATCATGTGTCTGTTCAGAGTGCTCTTTCGCCGAAATCTTTGACCACATTCAGAACAGACAAATTGTTTTTGTCCTGTATGCATTATCATATGTTTGTTCAGGTAGGTCTTTAGTGCAAATCTTTGACCACATTCAGAACATACAAATGGTTTTTTCCCTGTATGAATTATCATGTGTGTGTTCAGAGCGCTCTTTAGTCCAAATCTTTGACCGCATTCAGAACAAACAAATGCTTTTCGTCCTGTATGAATTATCATGTGTGTTTTCAGAGTGCTCTTGCGTCCAAATTTTTGACCACATTCAGAACAGCCAAATGTTTTTTGTCCTGTCTGAATTCTAATGTGTTTGTTCAGAGTGCCCTTCTGTTTCTGTCTTTTACTCCAATCAGAACAGCTAAATGGTTTTCTTCTTGCTTGCCTCTCCTTTTGTTGCTCTGAGTTGTTCATGTGACGAGATGCTTTAACATATTTAGAGCCTTTAAACTGTTTCTCATCAGTGTTGCCTGAACGAACAATGTTGGTATTTTTCCAAAAGTTAAAACTTGACTGAAGTTTTCTGGTCTGTTTCCAGTCATAACTGTCATCAGTGTCAGTTCCAGAAGTGTCTGAACTCCTGCCACTGGTATCTGGTTGTAAATGACTGTTTGGACCCGAGTTGCTGGCTGGTTGTGGTCCTCCATCGTCCTCTCCATCAGCTTCTGCTGTCAGTGTTCTGTGTACAGATGAGCTGCTGGCTACAGGCTCAGCCTCTGTGCTCTCATCACTTGGGCTTTGATGAAGCTGTGATGACTCTGGTTTTTCATCATCATTTTCACTCTTCACAGGGACGGCAGTGAAACCAAACTTGGTGAGATCTGCCTCCTCCAGCTGCTGAAGCTGCTCTCCCTGCTGACTTATCCACAGCTTCTCTTCTTCTTTAATGTCCTCCTGGTCAACACTCAGATTCCATTCCTGGTGTTCAGGGAGAGTTTCTTCTTTAAACACCAACAACGGCTGCATGTCTGCAAAGAAACAAATGAACAGTAAACGTTAAAACAGCACCCAAGGATCAGAGTGGTGAGTTTGACCGATTGCAGGACGTTATTCTACCGATGGAACTGAATGTGGAAATGTACATAAGGAGGGTTTGTTTTACATTTAACGCATGCTTTTCACACCCTGGGCATCCTACGTGAAATCCTGCTTGAAGTGGGGGTGGGCGTTAATTGATTATTTTTTTTAGTGGGCATTTCATAAACTTTAATTTAAAAATACTAATTTAATTTCAAGTGGGCATTTAACCAACTTTCTGTCTGGCATTTTTTGATCTCTGCAGCAAAAAAATAAATAAAATTTAAAAATGAATAAAAAGTGACATGATGTGGACAGTACTTTTCAGTATTAGCCACACAATTTCCTTCACTGAAACAGTTTGTGCGGCATTTATATGAAAGCAGAAAACTCTGGCACTGATGGAAGGTTCAAAAGTTCCTACATGTTTAAATCAAGTCAACTCTGCAGTTAAATAACCCATTTGTTGCTGTCTGCGATGACTGCTCATTAAGATTAAAAAAAAAAAAAAAATCCAGAATATCCCGAAGCCACGTGAGGTCAGTTTTCTCCGTGTTGGTGTATTTCTCTCTGTTCCACTCTCTCTCTCTCACTGAAAATGGCAGCAGGAAAGATCTCCGTCTGAACTCCCTTCAAAGTTCTGAACATGCACAAAGCCTTCTCATGAACTTGGGAACATCAACTGACAAGGACCTCATTCTGCTGGATAAAAAACTAGCTTCTGTCAGACAAAAAACAAACTGAAAGCAGCTCCTTCACCGTGTGCAAGCTACAAAGCAAGCCACATTGTCACAGAACACTTCCTGTTTCTTGCACGAGTCTTTCACAATAAGAGCACAGGACAAACTGTTGAGGCCATCAAAAGTCAGACACAGAAGAGCAGAAGAAGAGAAAATCATCATGAAAACTTTTCATGAATAAATGTTAGAACAACACTCATTAAAATAAAGTATCAGAGTAGTGAGTTTGACCTGATAATACATTTTTACACTGATGGAACTGTTAGAGTGGAAATGTACATCAGGATTCATTTTAAATTTCACAAGTTTTAATTCACTTCTTTGCCGATTGTAATACTTTTTTCTGGATTTTTTATGTTCTTTTTTATGTGTTGTTTTAAAATTTTATTCTATATGTGTTTTATTTTTGTGAATTTGTTTTTAATGTTAAGCACTGTGGACACCAGGTGCTGTAAAGCACTTTATAAATAAATGTTGATTGATTGGATTGCTACAAAGCAGTATAGGATGTCTCAGAACAGTACAGAATACTGCTGCCCAAGTTTAGATGAAAACCAGGAGGTTTGATCACAGACATTCTGGTTTCCCTTCACTGGCTCCATCTGCCTCAAAGAGAAGGTTTCATAGTTTTGTTGCTGACATATAAGGCTCTAAACGATCATGAACTCAACTATCTTGCTGAACTTGTTCAGCCTGATATGTGTCCCACAACCATAGATACCAGACCAGTGGGTTATACCTGCTGCAACTGTGGCAGACCATGCTGGTCCTGCATCAGCCTGTACAGCTACACCAGGCACTGTAAATCAACAACTTGATGGACGACCTCAGGCGTAGAAACCATGATTGACAGAGCCATTTGGAGAGACCATACTGTTTGTTTGTCTTGATAAATCATGTAAGTAAAGGTCAAAACATAAATCAGTGTCTTGGGAATGTTCACGTTATCCTGATAGTGGGGTCTGGGTTTGCTTGGGCATCTGGGGTCAGAGGAGGGGCTTCGGGGGTTGCTGGGCAGCGCTGTCCCGCGGGGCTGCTGGTCCTGTTGGGGGGTGGTTGAGAAGTGGGCAGCCGACGTTCTTTTTATTATCATCATGATGGGAGAATGTGGAGTTTTCTTTTAATTGATATTATGTATGCTGAACATATATTGTGCTAACTTTACATTTAAGTGTGATCACTTAATGCAAAAAAACAAAAAAACAAAACAAAACAAAACAAAAAAAAACAACACACAGCTGTCCTCAGGGAATAAGACATGAGAAGGCCACTCTCACCCATTTGAGAAAAATATGTTTGTCTTGGCCCAACTTGGGTTAGATGAGTCCGGCAGCTGTACTGGAGACGTGGGGAGGGTTATGACTGGTGCAATTGTTGCTCGGTTGAGTTTTAAATATGTTCACATCACAGGGAATGTAGTTAATATTCTACTGATTAATGATTCATTTAGCCTAATGGTGACCATTAATCAGAATGTTTTTTCTTAATCACTTTGTCTGTTTGACCGGTGGATTACCCGCACTGTCCACAGATATAGCGCAGACTGTTACACAGTGCCGTTACACACTGTTCTGCGGCCCTTGTGCGGCCATGAAATCGCATCGTATGCCGCATGTCACCTCAGAGCTGCACAGCTGCCGCCAGGACCTTAGAAGGCCCGCTCAGTGTCCACACGCAAACCGCCGCGATCAAAATGGTCGGCCTAAAGTCTGGCACTGCACCTGACTTCCACAGAAGGTTACAGACAACCTGTAGAAAACAAAATGAGCTGAATACTACATTAATCACTTGTCTACATTTCTGTACATCATGCATTCAGTTTAGATTTTGTGTGTGTGTGTGTGCACGCAGTTTTTGTGTTTTTCCCCCCACTGCCTGACTGGCAGCACCTGCATGAAAACACCTCACTTGGAACCTTTTAAAATGTAAGTAGGTGCATTAAGGGGGGGCTGTGAAATGAAAATTGTGAAATCAGTGGAAAATTTACAGGGGGTCTGTGGGTGCAGCTCCCCAGGAGCTGGGGTCTCGGGCCCGCTGGGCCCCAGAAACCAAATTAATTTTGTATCTAATGATTTCAGCATCTCCTGGAAGAAAAATCTCAAAAGAAGTGCATATTTAATTGATCCTAGATTCAACCTTTCATTTACACTGTCAATGATGATGTTGAAATAACAGAATATGACGTGGAAGTAGGACCTGGAATGATTTTTCTTTTAATTTGAAACCAAATTATGCATTAACTTACAACAATTAAACTACACAAAGTTCATGTAAAAAGACTGTTAAAGCATTTCAAAAACCACAGCTAAAGCTTGGAGAATATTTTGAAAATCAGGGTAAAATATCAACATACCTTATAGTAAAAAAGTCACTTACCGTATATTCTTGTGTAAATTCCTGTAAGTCAATTCAATCAATCAATTTTTTTTATATAGCGCCAAATCACAACAAACAGTTGCCCCAAGGCGCTTTATATTGTAAGGCAAGGCCATACAATAATTATGATTCAAAGCAACAATGTCTTTCTTCCAATGAAAGAAAGTCAACATTAATAAAAAAAAGTCACATAATCTTGTCTGACAAAAACAAACCAACAAAAAAACAAAACAAACAAACAAACAAACGAAAAATTCTTACCGTGTTTCCCGAGTATGGAAGCCCGTTTGTGCCACTTGAAAAAAAGGTTTTTTGATTAATTGCGAGATACTATCTCGCAATTCTGAGATACTATCTCACAATTCTGAGATACTTTACGTTACGAAATGCATTGACCACTACCCCACATGGTCATTCCATGGATTCGATTATTGACAGCTATTTTCAGCGTGGTTTCACAAACAGTGAGATTCGGACACTATTACATGAGGAGCATGACATTGAAATAAGCCTCAGAACTTTACAAAGACGTTTGGCAAGGAACCATCTCTAGCGCAGGCAGAATAAAACGGATGTTGTCGAGGTGGCAGAGTTCATCCATCAGCAGCTACAGATGTCGGGTCAACAACATGGCTACAGATGGATGCACCAGAAGTGCTGGATGGCTGGCATAACCACGGACAGAGAAACTGTCCATCTGTTGTTAAGACTCATGGATGGTGGTGGTGTAGATTTACGAGCAAGGCATCGCTTGAGACGTCGTGTTTATGTTAGTCGTGGGCCAAATAGTAAGTCAGAATTGCGAGATAGTAAGTCAGAATTACGAGATACTATCTCGCAATTAATCAAAAAACCTTTTTTTCAAGTGGCACAAACGGGCTTCCATACCTGAGGGCACAAGATGCAGTGAGCTTTTCCCGTTTCTTTTATCTTACGGATGTGTGCATGAAGACGAACTTTAAATTCAAGCCAGCACCAATTCCACAAAGTCTTGTCATTATTAAAGCGTCTTTCTCACCATCGTCCGTCTCTCCGACGTTGCTCCGTGACACAGACATGTCGTAAAATTCTTCTTTTAAAAACTTGATGGCACTTAAAATGTGCGACGTCCACGTGCTACATTTAGCTTGGAGCAGCCACACAGCATTGTTGTAGCAACCAACCAACCAGTCTCGCTTTACAACAACTGTCGCAACAGCCAGGCTTTGAAACAGGCATATTTTTCTCAGTGGACTTCTGCAGATCCAAGGACACAGTTTTGTATCTGTTATACAGATCAGTGTCTGTGGACTTAGAAAACTTGCACAATGTTAAAAAAAGAAAAAGAAAAAAAAAAAGAGACCTCTTTGCGATAGGCATTTTTAAAACCTCAGTGACAATGACAATTACAGAGTACAACACTAACACCCCCCCATGATGAAATCTACGGAATTCCTCAGATCCGCTGAGTTTTTACAGCCCTGATAAAGTTCATTATCGACTCACCACAAGCTTTGGCTTTATCTATAAATTTTAGAATCCAGAGTTTGACTTACAGCTCCGCTCAAAAGAAACAAAAGTGAATTTTCTGAACCGGAACAGTCACGTGACCTTTATCAGTCCCTGCAATGGTCTTTTTGAAAATATATTTATATTTTTCAGGCCTCAGTTGTTTTGCAGCCATAAAAGGCAGGTGCAAGGTGTTAATGAGCCAATGATGTCATTCTGTTGCTGATTAGCTGATGCCGCTCACTAGAATAACAGAGAGCCACGCATGCACGCACACAGACACACACATTAGAGCACCACAATCTCACTTGACCCTTGCATGATATTGCAGGACTTGACCACTTATGGGGACCTCCGCTCCGTTGTGCAATATATACACACACCATAACTTCACAAGGATAAACCAGAGTAGCTCTGCTGCACTTTTCCACCACATCGTCACTTTTTCATTGCATTTTTACTTTGTTTGCGTGTAATTTGCCCCAAAACCCATTGAAAATGCTGTGGTTTGTCCCCCAGAAGTACAAAAATTACATCATATGCATCATATTTTACCCCTTTAGCGCCCGCCCTCAAACAAGACTGCAGTGCCCAATAGATCCAAACTACAGAGTGGAAAAAAATAACCATTTGACATTTAGCTTGTTTTGTCCGCTCACTCGCTTGTTCTCTCTCTCTCTCTCTCTCTCTCTCTCTCTCTCTCTCTCTCTCTCTCTGAGTGCACATGAACAGTGACAAAATATGACATCATGCATCTCAAACAGAGCAAAATCAGCAGATACCGTATGTTAAAAAAGCAGCAGATCTCCGTAGCCCTGTAGCATCATCTGTGGCACCCCACCTCCATGGGGCCACTGAAGCAGTTACACAGAAAGGCATTTTCGCATCCCCTCTGCAGATTAGGTGCTTTTTAAGCTGTACAACAGATGCACACCTGCCCTCATCCTGTGCACCAAACAGAGTTTCACTCACTACACTACTTCAGCTGCAGACTCCCTCAAACTTAATTCTTTTTACTTGGAAAATAAAATGTGAAATTTCCAGATTACAGATCTTGCACAGTATGTTCAACTTTATGAAAAGGGCCATGTCTAAACATTTGATGAAAGTACACTTTAGTGTTATAAACTCTTATTTGCAAGATAAAACAAAACAGAGACATTGGGGTGCAGGTAACTATAGTTATGTGTATCAGTTCTAAACCATCTGTTTTAAACCATCAGTTCTAAGCCTGTGGTGCTCCTCAGCCTGACCTGAAGACAGTTGCTTGCACCACTCATGCTAACAGGCTAAGTGGACTGATATCAAAAAAACCAAAGATAGTTCTGTTAACAAAGACTATTTCTAGGACCAGACTTCCATCACAGCCTCGCTTTCTCCTCTCTCTTTTGAAAACCCACAATTCTGCACACTTCCACATTTACACTATTCGGGTCAACATGTCACACCTGGTAGCAAAGCCGGTAAGCTACCAAGGAAAAGGAGGAATACCTATGAGGAAGATATTTCACTGTTGCAACAACATGTTCTAAAGTATTAGTAACACAAACAAAGCTGAGTGAACAAACCTGTTCCTGTTTCTTCTTCCTGGTCTGTGATCATTCCTTCATCAGCAGGTGTTAGCTGGAGTTTCAACATGTCCCTCAGCTGCTGGACTTCAGACATGTTTGTAGAAAGACTTTAAAACACCCAAAAGAAAGAGAGAGTCAATGACCAAGTGGAGGAAAGACTAAAAACAAGCCAATTTAAAAATTGAATCATCTGCTGCTGCTCTGCTGCCCAGACTGACCAATCACAAGTGAGAGAGACAACACAGAAATGTCCCTGTGCTGGGACAGATGTCCTAAAACAGGAGAGACAAGCCCTGATTCCAGAGATCACCTGACATGCATGTTTTCCTTACTAGTCCATGGGCCAAGCAGGTTTTCGGTACCACTTAGAATCCAGCCTCACTGTATCATGGCCTACACAAAAATGTATGATAGCAATCTCAGGGTGGTAGCTATAGCCAGGTAGGGGTCAGTGAAGAATTACATAGAGGTCAAACTTTAAAAATGCTCCAATCATATTGAAAACTATATCACATTACTTGTCTGGTTATAACAATTCCAAAAAGGTACAGTTTAGACTATCTGTGATGGAATGTTATGGAGTTATGGGGTAAAAACAGCAAAAATTGTGACAAAGGTCAGTTTCAGTTTGTACAGGGGTCAAAAGTTAAAGTTGCTTCAATTTCAGTACAGAATGATGCAAATTATTGGTTGAAATAAAAGGATTAATAAATGGAATAGTTTTGACTGTGTTGAATGTTTGGTCTCCAAGGTAAAGGTCAGACAAGGTCAACATCTGTTGGATTCTATAACATGTGACACGTTACCCTGTAACATAATAACTAAGTATGACAGATGGTGCAAACTATTCCTTATTAGAACCCCATTAACCAAACAATAATTTACATCATTTTTTTTTACTGAATTTTAGCAACTTTAACTTTTGACCCCTGTACAAACTGAAATTGACCTTTGTCACCATTTTTGCTGTTTTTCCCCATAACATTCCATCATAGATAGTACAAACTATACTTTTTTGGAATTGTTACGACCAGACAAATAATATGATATAGTTTTCAACATGATTGGAGCATTTTTAAAGTTTGACCTCTATGTAATTCTTCATTGACTCCAACCTGGCTACAGCTACCACCCTGGGATGGCTATCATACATTTTTGTGTAGGCCGTGGTACACTGAGGCTGGATTTTAAGTGTTGTTTAGTCACCTTCAGTGGTACTGATTAGGTCAAAATTGATGACTGGCTCATGGACTATACGTACCTGCTGCAACCAGCTGATTAGAGAGAAAGAGAGAGATGATATTAATGTCCATAAGATGTTTGTTTAAAATCAAACTAAGATGGTGTTAAAATAAAATTGTTCTGAACTTACACGGTCAGTGATCAGGAAGAGAAAAGAAGAAAAGGAAACACTGTCCCCATTTTTTGGCAAAGCAATGAGATGTTTTCATTTAAAATACGACAAGGCCATTTGCACTACACAAAAGTAGCACTACTCGGCTGGACTCGGTTTTTTTTGCTTTTCTGTTAGGGTTAGTACCTGGTGCTTTTTTTGGTACCTGCTCAGGAGCGGTTCCAAGCGAGCCAAGCTGATACTAAAATGTGATGTCAACAGGCTGCTGGCCACTGATTGGTCAGAGAATGTCATAAATGCGTCGACACTCTCACGAGCAGCACTACCTTAGCTTATAGCAAGCTAAAAGTGGACGCTCTCGTTATGGCCGAACAACTCTCCAGTTTCGGGGTATTCTGTGTTAGTACGTGCCCGCAGCCGACGTGCTTGATGAATTCCTGCACAAAAAGTAGTTCCCAGATAACTGATAATGAGTATATCTCATCTACATTAATTCTAAAATTGACCAGTAATAAAATTATGAAGATAACTGAAGTTTTAAGAGTGGCCATAATAAATATTTAAGAAAGTTTATGAGCATTGTAAACATTGACACGATGGAGTTTGATGCGGAAGAGTTCAGAAAGATATGATTGGAATGTTTTGATGACCATTTACAGTTGGAGATGACAGAACAAGAAGGTGCACTGAAAGAGATCAATCTGGGTCAAAGAGACACATTCTGTGCACTGCCGCTCCAACGAGAGTGACACTCTGAGCAGCGTGGAGCACGCTATCCAACACAAAAATTAAACCCGCCATTTTTAAATACTTGCAGCGGTGTTATAGTAACCGAGCTTTTCTTTCGTTTCACTGCGTTTTACTCGCACAGGACCACACCGTGGTCCGTGGATGAGTTGCGGACGTTTCTGTGTTTGGTGGCGGAGGAGGGAATACAGAGGTCGATGAAGCAACCTGAAATGAGAAAATCTCCCAGTCTTTAGCCGCTCACAAGTACCAGACATTACAGCAACGCAGAGAACAGCTGTGGGAAGATCTGTGTGTGTTTGGGTCATTTAATAATCTGGTAAAAAAGGATCTGGGTTATTTCTGTTACACATCAAGGAGGTATTAAACAAGCTGTAAATTGATCTTAAATTGGGAGAACTAAGTGTCATTAGGATGGGTTAAATGCAGACAAATTCCAATGTATGTATAATGTGTACAATGACAATAAAAGCCTATCGTACTATATAGAATGTCTACAACCCCAATTCCAATGAAGCTGGGACGTTGTGTAAAATGTAAATAAAAACAGATTTGCAAAATCTTTATTTGCAAAATAAAAATGGATGGAGGTGGGCAATGTGAGCCCCTCCCTTAACTTTATCACTCAGTCTCATGCCAGCTTGTGGTGACATTTTGAAAAGTACAGTAATCTATGGGTTCGTAACAGTAGCACGAAAACAGGCTTTTTTTTTTTTAAACGAAGGAATAAACTAATGAGCATTTACTGGATTATCTGATACCAGATATAAAAATAGGGGATACAAATTCTGGCAGGCTGACAGATGGTGGCTGCTAGAAAATGTATCCCCTATGCAACTCCACTAAATAAAGACAAAACTTCCTCAAATTTACTGTAGGAATTGTGGATGAGCTAAGGTATACGAGGTCTATTAGAAAAGTATCCGACCTTATTTTTTTCAAAAACCATATGGATTTGAATCACGTGTGATTACATCAGACATGCTTGAACCCTCGTGGGCATGCGAGAGTTTTTTTTCACGCCTGTCGGTTACGTCATTCGCCTGTGGGCAGTCTTTGAGTGAGGAGTCGCCCACCCGCTCGTCGTTTTTTCATTGTTTAGGAATGGCTCAGAGACTGCTGCTTTGTTTGATCAAAATTTTTTCAAAACTGTAATGCACAACTGAGTGGACACCATTCGATAAATTCAGCTGGTTTTCGGTAAAAATTTTAACGGCTGATGAGAGATTTTGGTGTGTAAGTGTCGCTTTAAGGACAGCCCACGGCGCCTGACGGCAATCTGCGCTCCGAGGCAGCGTCGTCTCGCTGTTTCAAGCTGAAAACTTCCACATTTCAGGCTCTGTTCACCCAGGTCATCGTCAGAGAACAGAGAAGTTTCAGAAGAAGTCGGCATGAGGAGTTTATTCGGACATTCCACTGTTAAAGGAGATTTTGTAATGAAAGAACGTGCGGGCAGAGTCGCATGTCGGGCCGGACCCGACCGCGGGGGGGTCGCGACAGGAAAAACACCTCCATTGGAAACCTTAACGGACAAGTTGGAACATGCCCAGCTGTTAAACAATTTCTCAGATACTCACTTGTTGAAAGCCATCAAAAGCCGCCTGAATTTTACAAATGGTTTTCAACACGGAGGTGTTTTTCCTGTCGCGGCGCAGACGGATTTGCGTCGTCGTCACGGAACCGACTCGGTGAATTTGCCCGCACGTTCTTTCATTACTCCTTAATATCTCCTTTAACAGTGGAATGTCCGCATAAACTCCTCATGCCGACTTCTTCTGAAACTTCTCTGTTCTCTGATGATGTCCTGGGTGAACAGAGCCTTAAATTAGGATGTTTTCAGCTCGAAACAGCCAGACGGACACCACCTCCGACCGCGCCGCGCCGATCCGCTTTGTGAGCTGTCCTTAAAGCGAAAGAAACTCCACAATCTTTCATCAGCCGTTAAACTTTTCACCGAGAACCAGCTGAATTTCTCGAATAGTGTCCACTCGGATATCCCTCACAGGCCCTGAAAAAATTTTGATAAAGCAACGCGCGCCGTCTCCAGCAGCGTCTCAGACAAAGGATTTCAGCCGAGAGGGCTGGACCAGTGCTCACTCAAAGCCTGCCCACAGGCGAATGACATCACCGACACGCGTGAAAAAACTCACGCATGCGCACGAGGGTTCAAGCATGTCTGGCGTAATCGCACGTGATTCAAATCCATATAGTTTTGTTTTTTTTTTTTATAAAACTGCCGGTTAGTTTTCTAATAAACCTCGTATATGAAGTTGAAATATCTGATGGAAGGGTGCAATTTTAATTTAACCAGGTTAGTCCCACTGAGATCAAGATCTCTTTTGCAAGGGAGACCTGAACATGTATAAAGTTTCCAATTCACCTAACTTGCATGTCTTTAAATGTGGGAGGAAATCGGAGCACCTGGAGGAAACCAAACATGGGGAGAACATGCAAACTCCACACAGGCCACAGGTGGGAATCGAAGCCATGACCTTCTTGCTCTGAGACAACATGTGCTAACCACAAAGTTACTGTGCTTATTAATCTATAAGATACAGACAGATATCAGGGATGGTGGCCCAGTGTTTAGTGCACTTGGTTTCAGTAACAAAGGTTCCTGGTTCAAACCCCACCCCTGCCACATTTCACTGTGTCATGTGACGTTGCAGCAGGAAGGACACCTGGTGTCCAGCTTGTGCCAAATCAACATGCAGACCCTCCTTACATCTGATGTGGTGACCCTGAGTGAAATCACGGAAGCAGCCAAAGGGACTTAATATATTTCTAAATTTTACAAAACAAACAAAAAAAAGGTGTAATATCAGCATGGCCATGCCAATTCAACATGAAAAGACCATCAAAATTACAGATTAATATTTTTTAATTACAGGTTTAAACTGTAAAATTTACATAAATATGTGCAAACCATTTACATATTCATTGTAATTTTGACAGAATTCCCCTGGAAACCACAGCTGACAGAAATTATTCTGTAAAAACAACTGGATTTTTTTTTGACAGTGTAAAAGTTGAATTTTATTTCTTGTAAACCAAAACAACCATCACCCACATCACATTTGTCTGCTAAACTTTTATTTAAAACAGAAAAAGTCACAGACAAGAGTGTACAGTTTATAACTGTTCACATTTTAATCTGGAATGAACAAACTGAAGAAAGAGTGAAAATCATGTAATTATCTTGACGGTGGTGCGATCATAAACATCTTATGCCGCGTTCACACCGGGTGTGACGCGAGCGATAGGTTGCCATGTAATCCCTATAGAAGGACGCAATTTGGCACCAAGCCACACAGCGCAACGTGATGGACATGAGCGAAGCAACGCGAGTGAAGCGATTTTGAGGCGGAATATTGCGAAGCGCCACGTTGCGTTGCCCTCCTCCCCAAGTTGAAAAATCTGAAGTTTTTCATCTTGTCGCACCGCGATGACCAATCAGGGACTGAATATGTAGTGACGTGGAGATGACTGGAGTTTGACTGAAGATGTGAACATGTCTTGTCTCTGGTAGCAGCCTGTGAGCAGGACTTATGTCTCTTTTGTCCTTTATTTCACAATTATGACAGTTTTTGGAGCGAGCAGCAGCACCACAGCAGGGGGAGCGTAGGTTTTTTCTTCCTTACGTGCGAGCGAGCGAATCGTCCGTGGAGATTATTTTACTTAAGTACACAGATGTATAATAAAACAAATGGTGACTGGTTTCTAAATTATGAGTTTTTTAGGGAAGAGCGAGCAGCAGCCCCACAACAAGCAGCGTTTTTTTTTTTTTTTTTTTTTATTGTTTACATGTGCACACCTGAACGGGACAGGAGGTCCTCAAACTGGGACCTGCAGAGGCGGAAGAACTGCTGAAAGCAGCCGTCATCCAGACGCAGCTCCTGCAGCAAATGATGATAATCCCCGAATTGGGAGCATTCCACAACAACTCGCTCTGTGTGATCAAGGTCCGTCATGTTAACTTGACGGACAACCGGAGCCGGCGAGCGGAATGGAAGCTCCTCCTATTTGATGACGCACTGCAGCGAATTTTCGCAGCAAAAGCAGAGCGACACACCGGGCGATGGTGGTCTGTTAGTACAGCTTTAAGGACCCCTTTAAGGACGCTCGGCGCGCCGCGCTCCGACGACGCGGCACAAACCACCGGATCATTTCTAAACGGATGGCTCTGTGGATACGAGATCGTCGTGTGCTCGTTCTCTGGTTATCACAAGAGTTGGACATCAGCCATTTTCTGGCCAGCTCTCCACAATTTCACTGATGCTTACTGGACTGGTAAGCATTGAAAGCCGAGATAGACATGTCCAAACTTGTCCTCTGACACACCGAAATGGAGGTGTTCCTTTGTCTCGCTTCCAAAGCGAATCGGTCGTGACGCGCGAAGCCTCCGCGCGGCTTTCCATGACAAAATCTCTTGTTAAAAGTGAAATCTGCTGTAATCGACGTGAAGACATGCATGCATTAAACGTCATCAAAGATTATGAAACTTATTTTTTAATGTCATGTATTGAACAACCAACATGCTGTTATATTTGTCTGGGAGCAGGAGGAGATTGTTTAAAGAGCTGCAGAACATCTGGAAGCGCTGCACTGAGTGAATAATCTCCAGGGGATACAAATTCTGATGGCATGACACTGGCCGCCGGGTCAACAGTCACTCACCATGTCAAGCAGACCGTGTGTTTTGTAATAATAGACAAACACACTGCTTCGCTTTAAATGTGCAGTAAGTCTATTTCACATGATCAGTGTGGAGCCTCTTTCTCTTAAAAGGTTTTATTTTACTTTGCGCCGCATTGGAAAGCGGTAGCTTTAAGGGCTAAATTATTAGCTGTTACACAGCCTGAGCACATGTGCTAGTCTTCTTCAGTTGTTTTTCTGGCAACATTACAGCACCACACACAGGCCTGGCATATGTACTACAATGTTTAAACAAAGCTTCGAGGCACAGAATTTGCCTCAGTGTTGTGTGACCGTGATATTTATAAAGGCTAGAATGATCATCTGCCCATTTTATGATCTTTGTAAAGTCCATGTTTTTGTATATTTTTGGTCCAGTTTCTGTGTAGGCTCTCAGTTGTCCAGGTGGTTTCCATAGTAGAGAAGCTTGAATCTTCGACTGGACTGGGTTGCTTGACGCGAGGATGTTTCGCTTCAAATCACAGAAGCTTCCTCAGCTAAAATTCTTGCTCTGGTAGTCTGACTTCTGTCTGACTCTTGTAGAGACGAATAAACAGAAGCCGACAAAAGCTGGAGTTTTAAACCTAACCAGACCCCTCCTACTGAGAGGCAGACTGCTATAGGCTAGTGACTAAACAATAGCTCTAATTAGCAACTATTGTGCTCTAGTTAGCACTCTCCTAATGACAGGGCAGCTGTCCCTCCTAATGATGGGATGGATGCCTTTCTTGATGGCTCCCTTGGCGACTCCCCTGATGACGTGAATGACTCATTACTATGAACAAAAGACTGCAACTCCTTTGACCTGAGTACCCCATTGTAAACAGGGGATAAAGCGTGTCTCAGACCCCCTCCCCGGTTAAGGCTGGGTTTCAAACGTTTCACAAAGAATGCCTCCTTGACCCCTCTCTCAAACCATTCTTCTCTCTGGCTAATATTTTAACTTCCTTGTCCTCAAACGTGTGGTTAGTGTCTTTAAGGTGGAGATGAACTGTAGACTGAGGTCCACGGGCACACTCTCTGCGGTGCTGGTATAGCCTTTTGTGTAAAGGTTGCTTAGTCTCACCTATGTAGTGTTCGTTACAGTTTTCCTGACATCTGACAGAATACACTACATTGCTTTGTTTGTAACTGGGGATCATGTCCTTAGGGTGAACTAATTTCTGTCTCAAGGCGTTAACCGGTTTAAAGTAAACTGGGATTTTGTGCTGTCTGAAGATCCTCTGTAGTTTTTCCCCTACTCCTGCTAAATAAGGGAGAGACACTCTTCTTCTTGTCTCCATCTCCTGTCTATCTGGTCTCTTTGTTCTCTGGGACTTCTGCACTTTTTCCAGGGACCATCATGGGTACACACATACTGTGAGGGCTTTCCGGACACGTTGTTGTTCTTTAGCCCTTCCCTCTGCAGTTGTGGGCACCTGTAGGGCTCTGTGTTGAAGCATCCTGATCACCCCGAGCTTGTGTTCAAGGGGGTGGTTTGAACCAAAGAGCAGATATTGGTCAGTGTGAGTGGGTTTTCTGTAAACCCCTGTCTGGAGCTGCCTGTTCTCTCCAATCGTAACATCACAGTCCAAGAAGGCTAAATGGTTGTTTCTGGCATCCTCACGTGTGAACATGATATTGGAATCCACCGAGTTGATGTGTTCTGTAAAGTCCTCGACCTTCTGTTGCTTGATTTTAACCCATGTGTCATCGACATATCTGAACCAGTGACAGGGAGAGATGCCTGTGAAAGACGTCAAGGCTGTCTTCTCTACTCGCTCCATGTACAGATTGGCCACAATGGGGGATACCGGAGACCCCATTGCACAACCATGGATCTGCCTATAGTAATTCCCCCTAAACAGGAAATACATGGTGTTAAGACAGATCTCCAAGAGTTGGCAGATGTGGTCTGGTGTGAGTTTGGTCCTTTCAAGTAGAGACACATCCTCCAGCAGTCTCTGCCTCACAGCTGAGACGGCCTCAGCACTGGGGATGCAGGTGAACAACGATGTCACATCAAATGACACGATTGTTTCATCTGCCTCCAGCTGCAGGTCCTTGATCTTGTTCACAAAATCTACCCACTAGAGGAGCCAAAATCCACTTGAGGTGCTTGGCCAAATTGTATGTGATGGAATCTGTGCTACATACAATAGGCCTGAGTGGCACGTCCTGTTTGTGGATTTTGGGCAGTCCATAGATGCACGGAGTGGCATCCCCAGGGTACAGTCTGTAGTATGTCTGCCTGTCGATGAGTCCCTCTTTCTCCAGGTTTTGGAGGTAGCTAATGATTTTCTTCTTATAGCTGCTCGTGGGGTCTCTCTTCAGACGTTCGTATGTATTGGAGTCACTGAGCAAGTTGTTGATCTTGGCCTCGTAGTCCGATGTGTTCAGGACCACCGTGCATCTGCCTTTAGCCGCTGGCAGGATAAGGATGCTCTGGTACTTTTGCAGTGCTGACAAAGCTTTCCGTTCTTCTCCTGTGATGTTGGACGGAGGAGGCTTAGCACTGTTCAGCACTGCTGTGACTCTTAGTCGGAGGTCCCCAGCTTCTGACTCTGACAAACTGTTATGTTTAATGGCTGACTCTACTGCAGTGATGTAATCTACTGTCGATATATGTTTGGGGTCACTGAGAAATTTAGTCCTTTAGCGAGCACATCCTTTTCTGTCTGTGTAAGAACCCTGTTGGAGAGATTCTTTACCCAAATTTCCCTGTTGTCACTAATTTGTCTGGGTGTATCTTTAAAAATACTCCCACTGAAAGTATGCCTTTTCTGCACTAAAAGGTTGTGAAACTTCCTGATTTGCCGCTCCTTACTTTTTAAATGCTCAGCCATTTGAATTTTAACTATGAACTTTGTGATCTTATTATGGGCCTCTTCCCCAACTAAAGTTGCTAACATTTTGTGCAGACTATCCAGATTATTTTGGAGGTCTAATATTTTAAAATGAAGCCTTCTGATTCTAAGACCCAAAATCCTCCTAAGGTAACTGTGCTGGATCTTTTCTGCTGTGTGACCTGCTTCTAGTGCCTTTCGCTTCATGCATCTGGGAATAACATTGTTTTGTTTGCATCTCAGGTTAAATCTTAAGTGGTTTCTAAAGTTAGCTATCTTTTTAGCAGTCTTTTCCAGGTTACATACCAGTGAAAGGGCCTCATGCCAACAGTTGGTAGCAATGTTTCTGTGTAGGCTCTCAGTTGTCCAGGTGGTTTCCATAGTAGAGAAGCTTGAATCTTCGACTGGACTGGGTTGCTTGACGCGAGGACGTTTCGCTTCAAATCGCAGAAGCTTCCTCAGCTAAAAGGAGTTGCAGTCTTTTGTTCATGGTAATGAGTCATTCACGTCATCAGGAGAGTCATCAAGGGAGCAAGGGAGTTTTAAACCTAACCAGACCCCTCCAACTGACAGGCAGACTGCTATAGGCTAGTGACTAAACAATAGCTCTAATTAGCAACTATTGTGCTCTAGTTTACACTCTCCTAATGACAGGGCAGCTGTCCCTCCTAATGATGGGATGGATGCCTTTCCTGATTGCTCCCTTGAAGACACTAACCACACGTTTGAGGACAAGGAAGTTAAAATATTAGCCAGAGAGAAGAATGGTTTGAGAGAGGGGTCAAGGAGGCATTCTTTGTGAAATGTTTGAAACCCAGCCTTAACCGGGGAGGGGGTCTGAGACACGCTTTATCCCCTGTTTACAATGGGGTACTCAGGTCAAAGGAGTTGCAGTCTTTTGTTCATGGTAATGAGTCATTCACGTCACCAGGAGAGTCATCAAGGGAGCCATCAGGAAAGGCATCCATCCCATCATTAGGAGGGACAGCTGTCCTGTCATTAGGAGAGTGCTAACTAGAGCACAATAGTTGCTAATTAGAGCTATTGTTTAGTTACTAGCCTATAGCAGTCTGCCTCTCAGTAGGAGGGGTCTGGTTAGGTTTAAAACGCCAGCTTTTGTTGGCTTCTGTTTATTCTTCTCTACAAGAGTCAGACAGAAGTCAGACTTCCAGAGCAAGAATTTTAGCTGAGGAAGCTTCTGCGATTTGAAGCAAAACGTCCTCGCGTCAAGCAACCCAGTCCAGCGAAGATTCAAGCTTCTTATTTTGGTCCAGTTGGAGAAAAAAGTATTACATGGTGGATACTTAATAAAGATTTGTAAAACACTTTGCTATTTTGTTGTTATTCACTTGAGTAACACAATAAGAGGCATTACATTTCCAGACGAAGTGTTACTCTTTAGGAGCAAGACTTACATTTTATCAAAAGGGCCAGGTCTTACTCTTTCTGAGATCAAATTTTCTTTGATAGTCTATATATCAAATTGCCAAATTTTGGAGATGGTTCAACATTTTCACACGAGTACAGGAGGCATCAATTACAACCAAAGAACAACTTTATGAAATTGTGCATTATTTCAGTATATAACTGTAACCTAAATATGTCAGTATGCCTGCTTTTCACATTTGATTTTCATTTTATATGATAATAATGAAAAGTGTACATCAGAATTTTTGTAGTGAGTGTATGTTTTGTGCTCTTGTGAAAAAAGTATCGCTTACCCATTTCATTTGACCTACTGATATGGTACTGACGAGGTCAAAGCTATGACTACCACAACAGGGAGCGCTCTTGATCTTTGGGCTGTAGCTTAAATGCTCATTTGCATTAATTTAATTGTAATTTCATTAACCTACCCTTAAGGTGCTAATCACTGCCATAGCAGTGCTACCCTGAATCAATATGAGGATAACATTTGAATTCCTTGTAAAGAGCGCTTTCATTCAAGTACCGACATGCCTGGTCAAAAATGACTGGTTATCAAGTTGAAAAAATGACCTACGTCAACAGCTTTCCAATGTGTCCAGAGCAAGCAAAGGAAAGCTGTTGACTCAGTTTTTAATTCAACAGTTTAAGGGTAAACTAGTAAGTATTAAAGGTTTCCAGAATCAGCAATCATGAAACAAATTATAAATTTAGTATTTTTTAACTCCTGTTTTTAAAATATTTTTGTGAATTAAAAAAAAGTTTTGCATATTCAATCACAAAGGAAATAGTTTCTTTCCATAACTGAGTCAATGAAGCTGACACAGGAGATAAGCTATATTACATACAGCATACATGATTAATACACGAGACGACACCCATTTTTGAAGTTGTGCACTGTTACAAAATTACCCAGATCAGTAGGTAATTTTTGTGGGCTCGTAAATCACTGTACTGTGAAAGTGGCCTATTATTATCATAGTCTGAATTAATAATACTGAGATAACCATACGGTGAAAATAGCCAGCCAGGATATTTTCACCGTACGGTGATAACAGCTCGTCCAAATAATATTGCCCAATTGAGTCTTCAATTTTTACAGTATTTCAATCAAACAACTTCAATATTTTTTCCAAACAGAAAAACGCTGCTCGTTCAAAGGCTTTGCCTTCATTATATTACTTGTCATATAATACTTGAGATAAGCCAAGGTTAGGTAAGCTTGGTGCCACTGGAAAGGTATTCGCAAGAACTTTCTAATGATACTAATATTTTTGAAATCCATCAACTTTTCTTTTTTTGCCACATAGCTACATAGCGGCAAGTTAGCAAGGCCTTAGCGAATAATGCCAAATAACTTAAAACATCCCCACTCAGCAGGACTCACTATCAACCCCACGCAACATCCATCCTTGATATAACAGAAAACCCTCTGCAAGTAGGTAACTCACCCTCTTCACGGAGAAATTCAACTTTAAAAAAACGGCGTCGGCGGTGTTAGAAATAACTGGTCCTAACGCGACCGAAACTAACAGAGCATTTGAGGGTGTCCAAATCGACGCCTGACTTAAATAACAACTAATACTTTGCACTGATCTAAACAAAAATCACCCAGGTGATTGGCAAAAAAGCTAAAATTCACCAAGAAGCGGACATTTTTCATCCCTGCATCTCTGTACATAAATTTGTAAATAACGCAACTGATCAACTCGTTATGCACTTTTTAAAAATAAAATAATTAGTACTGGTATGTATTCATGACTCAAACAGTATCATCTGGCAAAATATCAACGGCTCCAAAGAAGCATAAAGTAGCCTCAGGGGTCCATTCACGCTGCTGTGAGAGTGTGGGGTCCTTACAAATACAACATTGGCTTCCCGTTGGCGCGTGACGTTGAGGCTAGTTAGCTGGAGACGCTGGACACTTAATCAGTCTGTGATTATCGAATATGTTTTTTGAAGAGCTCCAGAAGCACAAAGGTCGACAGTAAACCGAAAGCAGAAGAAAAGGCGAAGTTAGCGCGAAAAGGTGGAAGAGCTGAGAAAGTTGTTGAAACAGCGGCTAACTGCTGCTAATGAAGCCGAGTCTGGACATATCTGGTGGACTTTCGTCTTTTGGATGGTCGTCTGCGTCTTTTTGTCTCTGCTGTTGGCCGCTGGTGATCAGGTAAATGTTTTTTAAGCTGTGGATGATGTTAATGGGTTAAATTGTTGGTTTAATGTTGGTTTCCTCGGAGTTTTTTTTTCCCTCCCGTTCGTGTGACGGTAAATTACTCCAACAAACATTTTTATTTGTGAATAAAACGCCGTAATGTTGACTCCGAGTTAAATCGCTTTGTCATGTTCTTGTATGAACTAATAAGCGACTTCAGCATCGTAAGTACGCATCGGCGGCTATCGGGACAAACAAAGCCACGTGCGCAGCTGTCAGTTACGGAAGCGTATTGCATTCACTGGATAAAAAAAAAAAACAAAAAAAAACTTTTGACCGCTAATCTCGTAATTATGCGAAAAGATCTCATAATTACGACATCGCTGCGGTGCGGCGGCACAGGAAAAACACCTCCGTGTTGATAACCATTTGTAAAATCCAGGCTGCTTTTGATGGCTTTCAGTGGAGTGAGTATATGAGAAATTGTTTAACAGGCAGGACATGTTCCAACTTGTCCTTAAGGCTTTCAACAGAGGTGTTTTTCCTGTGGCGGAGCGTCGCGTCGGCTGCGTCCGGATAAAATGCTGAAACTGACTTTTTCTGAAACTTCTCTGTTCTCTCACGACGTCCTGGATCAATAGAACCTGAAATGTGGAGGTTTTAAGCTTGAAACAGGCTGACGACGGCAGCTGAGAGCGCCGAGCGACGTCTCGCACCGTGGGAAGTCCTTAAAGCGACAGAATCACCTCAAAATCTCTCATCAGCCGTTAAAATTTTCACTGAAAACCAGCTTAATTTTTCGAACCGTGTCCACTTCGATGTGTCTCACAGGTTTAGAACAAATTTTTGATAACAAAGCGCCAGTCTCTCAGCAACTTCTCAGACAAAGGAATTCCGACGAGGGGCTGGACGACTCCTCCCACAAGGAGTGCTCACAGGCGAATGACGTCACCGACAGGCGTGGAAAAACTCACGCATGCGCACGAGGGTTCAAGCATGTCTGACGTAAAAACATATGAATGAAATCCATATAGTTTTTGAAAAAAATAAAAAGGACCGTTACTTTATTGACAGCCCTCATATATGTATGTGTGGCTTGCCTCTACTGGTGGTTGGCTCTCACTGCAGTATTGTATCACTTCCTGTTCCGGAGCACAGCGGTGTTTTGCTGTATCTGTTAGCTATTTAATCTGCGTAGTTAGATTGATCTAGATAACTAGATTACGATTTATTTCAGTGTAATCTTCACGTGCCTTAACTAAAGCACTCCCTCTGCTGAATCACCTCTAAATTATTTACATTCTTCACTTTGTGTGTTTTTAGGAATCCGCTAGCTTAACGCAGCTACTAGTTCTTAGCCGGTTTAGTATGGCGGCTTCTCCTGTCTCTCACGCACTTTTCTGCTCTGGGTGTGAAATGTTTATTCTTAGGCCTCCTTTAGCAGTAATGGTACTTGTAATAAGTGTAGCTTATTCGTAGCTTTGGAGGCCAGGCTGAGCGAATTGGAGATTCGGCTCCGCACCTTGGAAAATCCAACAGCTAGCCAGGCCCCTGTAGTCGGTGCGGACCAAGGTAGCTTAGCCGCCGTTAGCTGTCCCCCAGCAGATCCCGAGCAGCCGGGAAAGCAGGCCGGCTGGGTGACTGTGAGGAAGAGGCATAGTCCTAAACAGAAGCCCCCCTGTACACCACCAACCCGTTCACATCTCTAACTGTTTTTCCCCACTCGGCGACACACCTGCCGAGGAACAAACTCTGGTCATTGGCAACTCTGTTTTGAGAAATGTGAAGTTAGCAACACCAGCAACCATAGTCAGTTGTCTTCCGGGGGCCAGAGCAGGCAACAATGAAGGAAATTTGAAACTGCTGGCTAAGGCTAAGTGTAAATTTGGTAAGATTGTAATTCACGTCGGCAGTAATGACACCTGGTTACGCCAATCGGAGGTCACTAAAATTAACATTGAATCGGTGTGTAACTGTAGTTTTCTCTGGGCCCCTCCCCAATCGGACCGGGAGTGACATGTTTAGCCGCTTGTTCTCCTTGAATTGCTGGCTGTCTGAGTGGTGTCCAAAAAAAATGAGGTGGGCTTCATAGACATTTGGCAAAGCTTCTGGGGAAAACCTGGTCTTGTTAGGAGAGACGGCATCATCCCACTTTGGATGGAGCAGCTCTCATTTCTAGAAATCTGGCCAATTTTATTAAACCCTCCAAACCGTGACTATCCAGGGTTGGGACCAGGAAGCAGAGTTGTAGTCTTACACACCTCTCTGCAGCTTCTCTCCCCCTGCCATCCCCTCATTACCCCATCCCCGTAGGGACGGTGCCTGCTCCCAGACCACCAGCAACCAGTAAAAATCTATTTAAGCATAAAAATTCAAAAAGAAAAAATAATATAGCACCTTCAACTGCACCACAGACTAAAACAGTTAAATGTGGTTTATTAAACATTAGGTCTCTCTCTTCTAAGTCCCTGTTAGTAAATGATATAATAATTGATCAACATATTGATTTATTCTGCCTTACAGAAACCTGGTTACAGCAGGATGAATGTTAGTTTAAATGAGTCAACACCCCCGAGTCACACTAACTGTCAGAATGCTCGTAGCACGGGCCGAGGCGGAGGATTAGCAGCAATCTTCCATTCCAGCTTATTAATTAATCAAAAACCCAGACAGAGCTTTAATTCATTTGAAAGCTTGACTCTTAGTCTTGTCCATCCAAATTGGAAGTCCCAAAAACCAGTTTTATTTGTTGTTATCTATCGTCCACCTGGCCGTTACTGTGAGTTTCTCTGTGAATTTTCAGACCATTTGTCTGACTTAGTGCTTAGCTCAGATAAGATAATTATAGTGGATGATTTTAACATCCACATAGATGCTGAGAATGACAGCCTCAACACTGCATTTAATCTATTATTAGATCAGTTGGCTTCGCTCAAAAAGTAAATGAGTCCACCCACCACTTTAACCATACTTTAGATCTTGTTCTGACTTATGGTATGGAACTTGATTTGAAAACCCCCTTCTGTCTGATCATTTCTTAATAACATTTACTTTAATGGACTACCCAGCAGTGGGGAATAAGTTTCATTACAGTAGAAGTCTTTCGGAAAGCGCTGTAACTAGGTTTAAGGATATGATTCCTTCTTTATGTTCTCCAATGCCATATACCAACACAGTGCAGAGTAGCTACCTAAACTCTGTGAGTGAGATAGATTATCTCCTCAATAGTTTTACATCCTCATTGAGCACAACTTTGGATGCTGTACCTCCTCTGAAAAAGAGAGCCTTAAATCAGAAGTGCCTGACATGTTCTCTTCAGGCAGTCATCTTTATAAATCTCATTGGAACGGCACCAAACAAAAGTTCCAGCATCATCAACTTGCCCAATGCAGATTCGAGATTCATCACTGAATATGACTTTCATCCAGTCATCCACAGTCCACGATTGCTTTTCCTTAGCCCATTGTAACCTTGTTCTTTTTCTGTTTAGGTGTTAATGATGGCTTTTGTTTAGCTTTTCTGTATGTAAATCCCATTTCCTTTAGGCGGTTTCTTACAGTTCGGTCAGAGACGTTGACTCCAGTTTCCTCCCATTCGTTCCTCATTTGTTTTGTTGTGCATTTTCGATTTTTGAGACATATTGCTTTCAGTTTTCTGTCTTGATGCTTTGATGTCTTCCTTGGTCTACGTTGATATTTTGGACACTTTTCTTATCCCATCAATTGAAAGGATGTTTGGGGATGATGAAATCATTTTTCAAGATGATAATGCATCTTGCCATAGAGCAAAAACTGTGAAAACATTCCTTGCAAAAAGACACATAGGGTCAATGTCATGGCCTGCAAATAGTCCGGATCTTAATCCAATTGAAAATCTTTGGTGGAAGTTGAAGAAAATGGTCCATGACAAGGCTCCAACCTGCAAAGCTGATCTGGCAACAGCAATCAGAGAAAGTTGGAGCCAGATTGATGAAGAGTACTGTTTGTCACTCATTAAGTCCATGCCTCAGAGACTGCAAGTGTTGTGTGGGCCGCTGAAGAGGAGGTACTGCTGGCCCACCACCACCAGAGGGCGCCCTGCCTGGAGTGCGGGCTCCAGGCACCAGAGGGCGCTGCCGCCTCACAGGAGCAGCCGGGGTGACAGCTGTCACTTATCACCTACGACAGCTGTCACCAATCATCTGATCTTCAGTGGTATATCAGCAAGACGACATCTCCACCTCTTTGCCGAGATATCGCTCTACCAAGGAGGTAAAGTACTCAGCCGACTGTGTTGTCTTCCTGACATTAATACTTTACTTTGTTCGTTGGATAGCCGACATTTCTTCCGACGAGAGGTGGAGGTGGTTTTCCTACCATACGTGTTGCTGGGTGCAAACGCACCCACATTTAACTGTTTTTGTTCCTCGCCAGCAGTACCAGATCCGACAAGCGGAGGCAGTGGCCACCTGGGAGTTCGGGACTTGGCGGTTCCAGTATTCCCGGGGCTCGGTGGCAGAGGAAATCGTGTGGTTCCGGTTCTGCTTTGGACAGACGTCTCTTATCTTCGAGCCTGCCCACGTGACACATTTTGTGAATTGACTTCTTTGTCTATTATTGTAATCTGCTGTGTTTGTTGTGCTTATTCACAACAGTAAAGTGTTATTTGACTTCCTCCATTGTCCGTTCATTTGCGCCCCCCTGTTGTGGGTCCGTGTTCCTACACTTACACAACAGCAAGCTGTTATAAAAGCCAGAGGTGGTGCAACAAAATACTAGTGATGTGTTGGAGCGTTCTTTTGTTTTTCATAATTCCATATTTTTTCCCTCTGCTTGGTCTAAAAAAGTAACTGTTACTGACTGCCACAATTTTTTTTTTTCCTGATTTCTTATAGTGTTTCTTAAAGCCAGAAAGTTGCCATTTGAAATGACTTTAGTTTTGTGTCATGTCTGTGATCTGCTTTTTTTTTCTACAAAATTAAACAACTGAATGAACATGCTCCGAGGCTGGTGATTTTTTTGAATTTTTGCCAGGGTTTGTATGTATGTATGTATGTATGTATGTATATGTGTGTGTATATGTATGTATGTATATATATATGTACCGTATTTTCCGGACTATAAGTCGCACCGGAGTATAAGTCGCACCAGCCACTTTATCATTATAAAGAAAAATAAACCATAAATAAGTTGCACTGGACTATAAGTCCCATGGACATGCAGGTATGTTAACATGAAAAGTTCAGATGATAATATTGTGACGGCTACCGTTTTCAGATGCATATTTCACCAGTCGTAACTTACAATCTGCAGAGTATGATTTTCTTTTTGGTGGCATTTTTTCGGGCCTTCTCCGTTGTCTTGTTAAGTTATCAGTAACGTTGAAATTTTTATTTTTCTATGGTAGTCAGAAGTCGCAGGAACAGTCACACAAGTCTTGAGTGCCCTCTCGTGAGCTGCATTTTACCTACAGATATGTTTGTATTTTGCTGATCACATTGCGAGCCGAACCATGCAGCACCTACCTGCGCAGCTCATGACCACCCAGCGTTGTCGATCCAGCTCCTTCCAAGTGCAGACACTAATCCTCCGCCGTCGCTCAGTGCTCCCATGCAGCTCTCAGCGTCAACTCTGCTCACACTGATATCCAAGGGTTGAAGCTGTTTTGTTAGCCGTCCCGGAATAAACACCATGTTCGTCTGCTTCAAACGCTATTCACAATCTTCGACGCCAGCTCCTTCCAAGTGCACACGCTAATCCTCCACCGTCGCTCACCCGGTGCTCCCACGCAGCTCTCAGCGTCAACTTAAACACTCTGCTCACACTGATATCCAAGGGTTGAAGCTGTTTTGTTCGCCATGCCGGAATAACAGCAAGCACCGTATTCGTCAGCTTCACACGCTGTGGGTGAGGTGAGGAATACGCGTCCAACGTTCTGTTCTCTGATTGGTTATCGCGACCAGCGTGACTTATAGGACGGCCGCCATACTACAGTGTCCATGATGCGTTGCATTTCCTTTTCTGGTGGCCATTTTAAAACATAGATCGACTCTGTCACGTAAAATTGTTTTGTTACAGTAAATTAATTGAGATCCTACCGGTATATTTTTCATTTATAAGTCGCACCGGAGTATAGGTCGCACCCCCGGCCAAAACATGTAAAAAAGTGCGACTTATAGTCCAGAAAATACGGTATATATGTGTGTATGTGTGTATATGTATGTGTGTATATATATGTGTGTGTGTATATGTATGTGTGTATGTATACACACACACAATACAATAATAAGAGTAAAAATGTTAGAGATTATCCTTCATTTTTTCATTTAAATAGTAACAACAACAAGTCTATTGCTAACCACTTTAATGAATATTTTGTTAATGTTGGGAAAAATCTTGCTAGTAGTATTGACTCATCGAATAACAACTTCTGGGTCAATAATACATCATTTAATAAATCTATGTCAGTGTTCATTGGTGGCACTGATGAGAGAGAAATAATTGATTGTCACTCCACCTTGGGAAAACTAAATGTATTATATTTGGAAATAAACAATTACCTAAATTTAATAATTTGACAATAAACAATACGGAAATTGAGGTAGTAACAGAGAATAAATTCCTTGGTGTTATAATTGACAGTAAACTAAGCTGGAAAGTACATATAAACTATATTAAATCAAAAATGTCCAAATCTATCACCATCTTGTATAAATCCAAAGACACACTATCACAGGAAGGGTTACTTACTTTATACCATTCATTAATAGCACCATACATGACATATTGCATTGAGTTGTGGGGAAATACTTATAAATCAAACACTAATCAAATATTCCTTCTACAAAAATGAGCCATACGTATCATCTGCAATAAACATTTTCATGAACCAACTCATTCCCTATTCATTTCTTTGAACATAATAAAATTTAGAGATATGGTGGAGTACATTACACTACAGATTTTGTTTAAAGCAAAAACCAAGCCTTGCTGAGACATGTCCAGAGGCTGTTCGAAATGAGGGATTCTGAGTATAGTTTACGTGGCTGTGTATTATTCAAGAAACCATTAATTCACACTAATGTGAAAGGTTTTTGTGTATGCGTGACAGGGGTGAAGATGTGAAATGAGTCTCCTATTGAGATCAAAACGTGTGGTACTCTGGCATGTTTTAAGCGACTCTGCAAAAAAGTAATTGTTTCAAAATATTGTAGTGGGATTCGTCGTGAAGTGACTGTGTCTAGTATGTAGTGTTTGCTTGTGTGTAGGTATGTATGCTTAGGTATATGTGGGTATGTCCTGTAACATGACTGGGAAGCATATGTGATGGTATATGTATTGTACAAGTATTTGTGTGTGTGTGTGTGTGTATATATATATATATATATATATATATATATACTCAAAAATATAAACGCAACACTTTTGGTTTTGCTCCCATTTTGTATGAGATGAACTCAAAGATCTAAAACTTTTTCCACATACACAATATCACCATTTCCCTCAAATATTGTTCACAAACCAGTCTAAATCTGTGATAGTGAGCACTTCTCCTTTGCTGAGATAATCCATCCCACCTCACAGGTGTGCCATATCAAGATGCTGATTAGACACCATGATTAGTGCACAGGTGTGCCTTAGACTGCCCACAATAAAAGGCCACTCTGAAAGGTGCAGTTTTATCACACAGCACAATGCCACAGATGTTGCAAGATTTGAGGGAGCGTGCAATTGACATGCTGACAGCAGGAATGTCAACCAGAGCTGTTTCTTGTGTATTGAATGTTCATTTCTCTACCATAAGCCGTCTCCAAAGGTGTTTCAGAGAATTTGGCAGTACATCCAACCAGCCTCACAACCGCAGACCACGTGTAACCACACCAGCCCAGGACCTCCACATCCAGCATGTTCACCTCCAGATCGTCTGAGACCAGCCACTCGGACAGCTGCTGAAACAATCGGTTTGCATAACCAAGAATTTCGCACAAACTGTCAGAAAACATCTCATGGAAGCTCATCTGCATGCTCGTCGTCCTCATCGGGGTCTGGACCTGACTCCAGTTCGTCGTCGTAACCGACTTTAGTGGGCAAATGCTCACATTCGCTGGCGTTTCGCACGTTGGAGAGGTGTTCTCTTCACAGATGAATCCCGGTTCACACTGTTCAGGGCAGATGGCAGCGTGTGTGGCTTGTGTATGTATATACTATATACATACACAAGCTTGAACGCTATATACTATATAGCTTTCAAGCTTGTCTGACGCAATCACACGTGATTCAAATCCATATGGTTTTTGAAAAAAATAAGGTCGGATACTCGGCTTTCAATGCTTACCAGTCCAGTAAGTATCAGAGAAATTGTGGAGAGCTAGACATGTCCAAACTTGTCCTCTGACATGCCGAAACGGAGGCGTTCTTTGTCTCGCTCATCAAGCGAATCGGTCGTGACGCGCGAAGCCTCCGCGCGGCGTTCCACGACAAAATCTCTGGTTAAAAGTGAATTCTGCCGGAAATTGGCTGATGTCCAGCTCTTGTGATTACCGGAGAAAGAGCACACGATGTCTCGTATCCACAGAGCCATCCGTTTAGAAATGATACAGTGTTTTGTGCCGCGTTGTCGGAGCGCGGTGCGCCAAGCGTCCTTAAAGGGGTCCTTAAATCGGCAGTTAACAGTCCTTATTTTCTGTGAAGCCTGTAAAATTTTCACCGAAAGCCAGATAAATTTTTCGAATGGTTTCCAGGTGCCAGTTTCTAACAGCTTCTGAAAAAAATCTGATGGAAAAAGTCCTTTTCATTCCGCCATTTCCAGACAATGAAATTCCGACGAGGGGGCGGGACCACTCCTTCCCAAGGCGTGCTCACAGGCGAATGACGTCACCGACAGGCGTGGAAAAACTCACGAATGCTCACGAGGGTTCAAACTTGCCTGACGTAAAAACATATGAATGAAATCCATATAGTTTTTTTTTTTTTTTAAAAAAGGACCGTTACTTTACGGACAGCCCATGTGTGTGTGTGTGTGTGTGTGTGTGTGTAATATAATAAAGTAACATAATTGTAAAGCGCTTTGAGCGTCTGATGCAGATGGAAAAGCGCTATATAAATGCTGTAAATTTCTGGGCAGAGCCCTGTGTATATGCATCTATTTCTGTCAGATCTATATCAGGGGGAGTCACCCTGATGTTTGGCACAAGATCAGAGCTTCAGAGTCTTTTTCCTCGTCTGACGCTGGTATCAAATCACTGTTGAATAACGAAATGCTTTGAGAGTGACTACAACATGACAAATTATTATAATTGATTCCTCAATCTAACATGGTTTCTTCAGACTTCAGTCAAATTATGTGTCACTGTAAAGATCACAATTGATCAATAAGGGGAAAAATATATTTTTGTTTGTTTTGCTATATGGCCCAGCCCAAATTGAGCCTTTATTTTACAATAAACTTCGACAATTAAATACCTTCAACAAGGCTGCAAGTTTGACCATCAAGACACCTAAATATATAAAAATATATCTATATAGAAACTAAACACAAAGTTTTGTGTTTAAAATTCAAGTTATAAATATGTTGCTACGGCATTTGGCAAGTGTCCCATTATAAATGAAATTATGCCATTTCTTTGCCACAAAATGGGGACAATGTCTCATTGTCCTCTTTGCTCTTCTTGATCACTGACTGTGCAAGTACAAACACTTAATTTTGTTAAAACAGACATCTTATGGACATTAATATCATCTCTCTCTCATCAGCTGGTTGCAGCAGGTACGTACAGAAAACATGCACATTAGGTGATCTCCGGGATCAGGGTTGGTGTCTCCTGCTTTAGGATGTCTGTCTCAGCACAGGGACATTTCTGTGTTGTCTCACACTTGTGATTGGTCAGTCTGAGCAGCAGCAGATGATTAAATCATCCTGTTATCATCTAGTCTGTCATCTAGTCTTTCCTCCACTTGGTCGTTGACTCTCTCTTTCTTTTGTGTGTTTGTCTGTGTAAAGTCTTTCTACAAACATGTCTGAAGTCCAGCAGCTGAGGGAGATGTTGAAACTACAGCTAACACCTGCTGATGAAGGAATGATCACAGACCAGGAAGAAGAAATGTGTCATTTAAAAGAAGAGAACAAAAGAGGTAAAGGGGTGGATGCTGTTTTAATCCTCTACATCTCTTCAACATGTAAAGACTCTGCCGGTTCTTTTGTGAAACTGTCCCGAGGAAAGGGCTCAGGAAACTGTATTTTAAATACAGAAAAGACAATTTATTGAAATCCCATGTAGAGTCAGACAGATCAAAAAAATGAGGTGGGCTTCATAGATAATTGGCAAAGCTTCTGGGGAAAACCTGGTCTTGTTAGGAGAGACGGCATCCATCCCACTTTGGATGGAGCAGCTCTCATTTCTAGAAATCTGGCTAATTTTCTAAATCCTCCAAACCGTGACTATCCAGGGTTGGGACCAGGAAGCAGAGTTGTAGTCTTACACACCTCTCTGCAGCTTCTCTCCCCCTGCCATCCCCTCATACCCCATCCCCGTAGAGACGGTGCCTGCTCCCAGACTACCAATAACCAGCAAAAATCTATTTAAGCATAAAAATTCAAAAAGAAAAAATATATAGCACCTTCAACTGCACCACAGACTAAAACAGTTTAAATGTGGTCTATTAACATTAGGTCTCTCTCTTCTAAGTCCCTGTTGGTAATGATATAATAATTGATCAACATATTGATTTATTCTGCCTAACAGAAACCTGGTTACAGCAGGATGAATATGTTAGTTTAAATGAGTCAACACCCCCGAGTCACACTAACTGTCAGAATGCTCGTAGCACGGGCCGGGGCGGTGGATTAGCAGCAATCTTCCATTCCAGCTTATTAATTAATCAAAAACCCAGACAGAGCTTAATTCATTTGAAAGCTTGTCTCTTAGTCTTGTCCATCCAAATTGGAAGTCCCAAAAACCATTTTATTTGTTATTATCTATCGTCCACCTGGTCGTTACTGTGAGTTTCTCTGTGAATTTTCAGACCTTTTGTCTGACTTAGTGCTTAGCTCAGATAAGATAATTATAGTGGGCGATTTTAACATCCACACAGATGCTGAGAATGACAGCCTCAACACTGCATTTAATCTATTATTAGACTCTATTGGCTTTGCTCAAAAGTAAATGAGTCCACCCACCACTTTAATCATATCTTAGATCTTGTTCTGACTTATGGTATGGAAATAGAAGACTTAACAGTATTCCCTGAAAACTCCCTTCTGTCTGATCATTTTTTAATAACATTTACATTACTCTGATGGACTACCCAGCAGTAGGGAATAAGTTTCATTACACTAGAAGTCTTTCAGAAAGCGCTGTAACTAGGTTTAAGGATATGATTCCTTCTTTATGTTCTCTAATGCCATATAACAACACAGTGCAGAGTAGCTACCTAAACTCTGTAAGGGAGATAGAGTATCTCGTCAATAGTTTTACATCCTCATTGAAGACAGCTTTGGATGCTGTAGCTCCTCTGAAAAAGAGAGCTTTAAATCAGAAGTGTCTGACTCCATGGTATAACTCTCAAACTCGTAGCTTAAAGCAGATAACCCGTAAGTTGGAGAGGAAATGGCGTCTCACTAATTTAGAAGATCTTCACTTAGCCTGGAAAAAGAGTCTGTTGCTCTATAAAAAAAGCCCTCCGTAAAGCTAGGACATCTTTCTACTCATCACTAATTGAAGAAAATAAGAACAACCCCAGGTTTCTTTTCAGCACTGTAGCCAGGCTGACAAAGAGTCAGAGCTCTATTGAGCTGAGTATTCCATTAACTTTAACTAGTAATGAGTTCATGACTTTCTTTGCTAACAAAATTTTAACTATTAGAGAAAAAATTACTCATAACCATCCCAAAGACGTATCGTTATCTTTGGCTGCTTTCAGTGATGCCGGTATTTGGTTAGACTCTTTCTCTCCGATTGTTCTGTCTGAGTTATTTTCATTAGTTACTTCATCCAAACCATCAACATGTTTATTAGACCCCATTCCTACCAGGCTGCTCAAGGAAGCCCTACCATTATTTAATGCTTCGATCTTAAATATGATCATATATCTTTGTTAGTTGGCTATGTACCACAGGCTTTTAAGGTGGCAGTAATTAAACCATTACTTAAAAAGCCATCACTTGACCCAGTTATCTTAGCTAATTATAGGCCAATCTCCAACCTTCCTTTTCTCTCAAAAATTCTTGAAAGGGTAGTTGTAAAACAGCTAACTGATCATCTGCAGAGGAATGGTCTATTTGAAGAGTTTCAGTCAGGTTTTAGAATTCATCATAGTACAGAAACAGCATTAGTGAAGGTTACAATGATCTTCTTATGGCCTCGGACAGTGGACTCATCTCTGTGCTTGTTCTGTTAGACCTCAGTGCTGCTTTTGATACTGTGACCATAAAATTTTATTACAGAGATTAGAGCATGCCATAGGTATTAAAGGCACTGCGCTGCGGTGGTTTGAATCATATTTGTCTAATAGATTACAATTTGTTCATGTAAATGGGAATCTTCTTCACAGACTAAAGTTAATTATGGAGTTCCACAAGGTTCTGTGCTAGGACCAATTTTATTCACTTTATATATGCTTCCCTTAGGCAGTATTATTAGACGGTATTGCTTAAATTTTCATTGTTACGCAGATGATACCCAGCTTTATCTATCCATGAAGCCAGACAACACACACCAATTAGCTAAACTGCAGGATTGTCTTACAGACATAAAGACATGGATGACCTCTAATTTCCTGCTTTAAACTCAGATAAAACTGAAGTTATTGTACTTGGCCCCACAAATCTTAGAAACATGGTGTCTAACCAGATCCTTACTGTGGATGGCATTACCCTGACCTCTAGTAATACTGTGAGAAATCTTGGAGTCATTTTTGATCAGGATATGTCATTCAAAGCGCATATTAAACAAATATGTAGGACTGCTTTTTGCATTTACGCAATATCTCTAAAATCAGAAAGGTCTTGTCTCAGAGTGATGCTGAAAAACTAATTCATGCATTTATTTCCTCTAGGCTGGACTATTGTAATTCATTATTATCAGGTTGTCCTAAAAGTTCCTAAAAAGCCTTCAGTTAATTCAAAATGCTGCAGCTAGAGTACTGACGGGGACTAGAAGGAGAGAGCATATCTCACCCATATTGGCCTCTCTTCATTGGCTTCCTGTTAATTCTAGAATAGAATTTAAAATTCTTCTTCTTACTTATAAGGTTTTGAATAATCAGGTCCCATCTTATCTTAGGGACCTCGTAGTACCATATCACCCCAATAGAGCGCTTCGCTCTCAGACTGCAGGCTTACTTGTAGTTCCTAGGTTTGTAAGAGTAGAATGGGAGGCAGAGCCTTCAGCTTTCAGGCTCCTCTCCTGTGGAACCAGCTCCCATTCAGATCAGGGAGACAGACACCCTCTCTACTTTTAAGATAGGCTTAAAACTTTCCTTTTGCTAAAGCTTATAGTTAGGGCTGGATCAGGTGACCCTGAACCATCCCTTAGTTATGCTGCTATAGACGTAGACTGCTGGGGGGTTCCCATGATGCACTGTTTCTTTCTCTTTTGCTCTGTATGCACCACTCTGCATTTAATCATTAGTGATCAATCTCTGCTCCCCTCCACAGCATGTCTTTTTCCTGGTTCTCTCCCTCAGCCCCAACCAGTCCCAGCAGAAGACTGCCCCTCCCTGAGCCTGGTTCTGCTGGAGGTTTCTTCCTGTTAAAAGGGAGTTTTTCCTTCCCACTGTAGCCAAGTGCTTGCTCACAGGGGGTCGTTTTGACCGTTGGGGTTTTACATAATTATTGTATGGCCTTGCCTTACAATATAAAGTGCCTTGGGGCAACTGTTTGTTGTGATTTGGCGCTATATAAAAAAAATTGATTGATTGATTGATTGATCTAGGTTCTTAATGAACGTAGCTTCCACAGGAACTTGTTCAAGAAGAAACCTGAACACAAATACAGTGATGTTTTCTGGAGAGTGGGAGTCTTCTTCCCATTACAATGGGTGGACCTGTTCTTGCAACCGATTTCTATTGGCTTCACAGTGACAGAGGGGCAGTCCTCCCATATTGCATGAATGGCATGTGATCTGGATTGTATAGTTGTGTTTGTGTCAGGCCATGTAGCTAAAAGTGGTTCAGACTGGAACACACAAAAACACAACCTTGCAGCTGATGATTCAATTGGTGAGTCACCATGCCGGTGAAAATGTTACAGTGCCTTCTCGTGCAGGTAAGAGACCTAAGCAAAAGCACAGTGACACACGAACATAAACAAGAGCAATCAGAGACTTCCGGATCCAGATCACCTCCAAAATTCACTGGAGTCTTCCATGACCTAATATTTATCTGTGGTGTAAATTTGGGTGAAAATCTGAAACAGTTTTGATGTAATCCTTAAAGCCTTTAAAGTGATATCTTGAGCCAGAATCTGGATAACCTCCAAAATTTAGTGGAATCTTCCGTGGCCTAATATTTGTCTGGTGTAAATCTGTGCAGTAGTTTTGACGTAATCTTGCTAACAGACAAACAAATAAATGAATGCCAATGATTTTATTGCGTCCTTGGCGGATGTAATAAGCACAACCGAAATGTAACTCCCTGCCATTCCTTCATTCAGCATGTGATTGAAAACCTCTGGTGGGTTACCAACATATGGAGGAAAAAACTCTCATTTAGGCTTGACTCTTCATTCAATGCCCGGGGCCTTGGCAAGGAATGTGCGCAAAACTCTCATATGGTGTAATGCTATTCTAATGGAAATCAAAACTAAATGCTGCCAAAATGCAGTCTCTAAACCCCAGGTGCTCGCACCACTGGCCTGGTGTGGGTGTCTAGGGCTCAGCTTCACTGGAGAGGACTAAATTGGGTGACCAGGACTCCCAGCCCCGTGCCTCGGCCAGACATAATCCGTATGTATTCCTTATCTTATTATCTGATGTGTAATAATCGTAGCGTAGGATAATGAATGAGCAGACAATCAAGCAGTCAAATAATGCTAACCAAGTAACATAATACTTGATTATAATAAAAGAGCATGCTGGGGATCTCAACTGGAAAAAGACTGAAAACGGAAACAATTTAAAATCTCTCCTCCTCATCATCAGAGCCCATCAACATGTTACTCGCTGTGCCTTCTCGTACAACCCCTGGCAAAAAATTATGGAATCACCGGCCCCGGAGGATGTTCATTCAGTTGTTTAAATTCTGTAGAAAAAAAGCAGATCACAGACATGACACAAAACTAAAGTCATTTCAAATGGCAACTTTCTGGCTTTAAGAAACACTATAAGAAATCAGGAAAAAAAATTGTGGCAGTCAGTAATGGTTACTTTTTAGACCAAGCAGAGGGAAAAAAAAATATGGACTCACTCAATTCTGAGGAAAAAATTATGGAATCATGAAAAACAAAAGAACGCTCCAACACATCACTAGTATTTTGTTGCACCACCTCTGGCTTTTATAACAGCTTGCAGTCTCTGAGGCATGGACTTAATGAGTGACAAACAGTACTCTTCAGCAACAGCGTCAACAACATGGAACATTATTCTTGACCGTGCGTAATGGTTCCTGATAATTCTCCAGCAACATGTGCCATTAATCGTAACGTGTGGTAACAGGTTGCAGCAGTTCCTGAGGACACCTGACGCCTCTGCCCCAAATCATCACATTCGTGACCAGCGTCCAAGAATATGTACTTCATGGCGTTCGTGACGTGCCATCGTATGTGTAAATGCAGCTTAAGTCAGGAGGAAAATATTTGACTGCTACAACATGTTGTGAAGACCTCAGTAACAGAAACAAAGCTGAGTGAACAAACCTTTCTGTAAGTTATGTGTCACTGTGCTCTCGCTAAGGTATGTAAGGGTTAAGTTCCTCCATCTCTCATCGGTGTTTACACCGCTCTTAGGACTTCTTGTAAGCGCCAGCAAGCCTCCACTTCTCTTGATTTACAACCCCTGGCAAAAAATTATGGAATCACTGGCTCGGAGGATGTTCATTCAGTTGTTTTTTGTAGAAAAAAAAGCAGATCACAGAATGACACAAAACAAAAGTCATTTCCAAATGGCAACTTTCTGGCTTTAAGAAACACTATAAGAAAATCAAGAAAAAAAGATTGTGGCAGTCAGTAACGGTTACTTTTTTAGACCAAGCAGAGGAAAAAAAATATGGACTCACTCAATTCTGAGGAAAAAATTATGGAATCACCCTGTAAATTTTCATCACCCAAAACTAACACCTGCATCAAATCAGATCTGCCATTATTCTGCATCTAAAAAAGGAGTGATCACACCTTGGAGAGGTGTTGCAAACCAAGTGGGACTGACATGAATCATGGCTCCAACATGACAGATGTCAATTGAAACAAAGGAGAGGATTATCAAACTCTTAAGAGGGTAAATCATCACGCAATGTTGCAAAAGATGTTGCTTGTTCACAGTCAGCTGTGTCTAAACTCTGGACCAAATACAAACAACATGGGAAGGTTGTTAAAGGCAAACATACTGGTAGACCAAGGAAGACATCAAAGCGTCAAGACAGAAAACTTCAATCAATCAATCAATCAATTTTTTTTATATAGCGCCAAATCACAACAAACAGTTGCCCCAAGGCGCTTTATATTGTAAGGCAAGGCCATACAATAATTATGTAAAACCCCAACGTCAAAACGACCCCCTGTGAGCAAGCACTTGGCTACAGTGGGAAGGGAAAAACTCCCTTTTAACAGGAAGAAAACCTCCAGCAGAACCAGGCTCAGGGAGGGGCAGTCTTCTGCTGGGACGGTTGGGGCTGAGGGAGAGAACCAGGAAAAAAAGACATGCTGTGGAGGGGAGCAGAGATCGATCACTAATGATTAATGCAGAGTGGTGCATACAGAGCAAAAAGAGAAAGAAACAGTGCATCATGGGAACCCCCCAGCAGTCTACGTCTATAGCAGCATAACTATGGGATGGTTCAGGAAAACTTAAAGCAATATGTCTCAAAAATCGAAAATGCACAACAAATGAACGAATGGAAGGAAACTGGAGTCAACGTCTGTGACCGAACTGTAAGAAACCGCCTAAAGGAAATGGGATTTACATACAGAAGAGCTAAATGAAAGCCATCATTAACACCTAAACAGAAAAAAACAAGGTTACAATGGGCTAAGGAAAAGCAATCGTGGACTGTGGATGACTGGATGAAAGTCATATTCAGTGATGAATCTCGAATCTGCATTGGGCAAGGTGATGATGCTGGAACTTTGTTTGGTGCCGTTCCAATGAGATTTATAAAGATGACTGCCTGAAGAGAACATGTAAATTTCCACAGTCATTGATGATATGGGGCTGCATGTCAGGTAAAGGCACTGGGGAGATGGCTGTCATTACAGTCATCAATAAATGCACAACTTTATGTTGATATTTTGGACACTTTTCTTATCCATCAATTGAAAGGATGTTTGGGGATGATGAAATCATTTTCAAGATGATAGTGCATCTTGCCATAGAGCAAAAACTGTGAAAAACATTCCTTGCAAAAAGGACACAAAGGGTCAATGTCATGGCCTCAAGAGTCCGGATCTTAATCCAATTGATCTTAGTCCATGACAAGGCTCCAACCTGCCAAAGCTGATCTGCAACAGCAGTCAGAGAAGTTGCAGCGGCTCCGTCAGACGCGTGAAGCCTCCGCCTGTCGATGGCGGCCGGAGCGCGGCGCGGCCGTCCTTAAAGCGGTAGTACACTCCTTAATCTCTGTGAAGCCCAATAAAATTTTCACCGAAGCATGTGAATTTTCCGAATGGTTTCCAGCTGCCTGTCTCTAACAGTTTCTGAAAAAATTCTGATGGGGAAAAAAAAGCCCAAAATCATTCCATCATTTCCTTGCAATGGAAAAAATGACGAGAGGGGTGATCAGTGCTCACCTCAAATCCTGCCCACAGGCGAATGACGCAACCGACAGGCGTGAAAAAACTCACACATGCGCACGAAGGTTCAGAGCTTGGCTGACGTAAAAACCATATGAATCAAATCCATATATTTTTTGCATAAAATAAAAGGTCGGATACTTTTTCACAGGACCTCAATATACCTTGCAAAACATTTTAGTTTAAAGTTTGGAAACGAAGTCTACCTCCTCCTTTCAATTCAGCCAAACTACTCAGACACACCAGTCCTCTCAAATTGTAGAAAGAAGAAGGCACTCTCTTTTTCTGAAGAAATGTGGCCGGAGAGGGAGATAGCCTCTCAACAGGGCACAGTGGGTGGCAGGTGATGTTGAGATATTGCAGACAAGATGTGCTAGTCTAGGGTATGAGTGCCTTTCTTTTTCAATCAAAGCAATCAATCACTTTTCATGATAGAGCGCGCCAAATCAAACAGTTGCCCCAAGGCCTCCATATTGGCAAGGCAAGGCCATACAATATGATGAAAAACCCCAACGGTCAAACGACCCCCTATGAGCAAGCACTTGGCAACAGTGGGAAGGAAAACTCCCTTTTAACAGGAAGAAATCTCCAGCAGAACCAGGCTCAGGGAGGGGCAGTCTTCTGCTGAGACTGGTTGGGGCTGAGGGAAAAAACCAGGAAAAAGACATGCCGTGAAGGGGGGCAGAGATCGATCACTAATGATTAAATGCCGAGTGATGCATACGGAGCAAAAGAGAAAGAAACAGTGCATCATGGGAACCCCCCCACAATCTACGTCTAAAGCAGCATAACCAAGGGATGGTCCAGGGTCACCCGATCCAGCCCTAACTATAAGCCTTAGCGAAAAGGAAAGTTTTAAGCCTAATCTTAAAAGTAGAGAGGGTATCTGTCTCCCTGATCTGAATTGGGAGCTGGTTCCACAGGAGAGGAGCCTGAAAGCTGAAGGCTCTGCCTCCCATTCTACTCTTACAACCCTAGGAACTACAAGTAAGCCCGCAGTCTGAGAACGAAGCGCTCTAATGGGGTTAATATGGTACTACGAGGTCCCTAAGATAAGATGGGACCTGATTATTCAAAAACCTTATAAGTAAGAAGAAGAATTTTAAATTCTATTCTAGAATTAACAGGAAGCCAATGAAGAGAGGCCAACACGGGTGAGATATGCTCTCTCCTGCTAGTCCCCGTCAGTACTCTAGCTGCAGCATTCTGAACCAACTGAAGGCTTTTTAGGGAACTTTTAGGACAACCTGATAATAATGAATTACAATAGTCCAGCCTAGAGGAAATAAATACATGAATTAGTTTTTCAGCATCACTCTGAGACAAGACCTTTCTGATTTAGAGATATTGCGTAAATGCAAAAAGGCAGTCCTACATATTTGTTTAATATGCGCTTTGAATGACATATCCTGATCAAAAATGACTCCAAGATTTCTCACAGTATTACTAGAGATCAGGGAAATGCCATCCAGAGTAACGATCTGGTTAGACACCATGCTTCTAAGATTTGTGGGGCCAAGTACAATAACTTCAGTTTTATCTGAGTTTAAAAGCAGGAAATTAGAGGTCATCCATGTCTTTATGTCTGTAAGACAATCCTGCAATTTAGCTAATTGGTGTGTATCCTCTGGCTTCATGGATAGATAAAGCTGGGTATCATCTGCGTAACAATGAAAATTTAAGCAATACCGTCTAATAATACTGCCTAAGGGAAGCATGTATAAAGTGAATAAAATTGGTCCTAGCACAGAACCTTGTGGAACTCCATAATTAACTTTAGTCTGTGAAGAAGATTCCCCATTTACATGAACAAACTGTAATCTATTAGACAAATATGATTCAAACCACCGCAGCGCAGTGCCTTTAATACCTATGACATGCTCTAATCTCTGTAATAAAATTTGACCACCACTCCAGCGGGCACTGATCCGGGTCACTTTTGGATTCTGATTTGTAGTGGTCCAGTGAAGTTTGAATGGACTCAGCTCAGAATCAGATGATGCAACCAAAAAGATGGACATTCTCCTCTTCTTTAGTGGTGATTCCTCTAAAAACTGTTGTTTCCGCACCCTGGACCTGGACATTACTATCATCTCTGAGGAGGGTGCATAAGGAATTCCACACTTCACCTCTCTCAGGTTTAGACAGGCATTTTAAATCCTTAAACCTGGGATCAAGTGCAGTAGCAATCTTGAGCCAAGTGAGATTGGAGTTCTCCTTTCTTTGAGCCAGGTCTTCAGAAAAAGCTTTTTTGAATTTTATATGTATGTATATATATGTATGTATGTATATATATATATATATATATATATATATATGTATGTATGTATGTATATACCGTGTTTTCCAGACTATAAGTCGCACTTTTTTACATGTTTTGGCCGGGGGTGCGACCTATACTCCGGTGCGACTTATAAATGAAAAATATACAGGTAGGATCTCAATTAATTTACTGTAACAAAACAATTTTACGTGACAGAGTCGATCTATGTTTTAAAATGGCCACCAGAAAAGGAAATGCAATGCATCATGGACACTGTAGTATGGCGGCCGTCCTATAAGTCACGCTGGTCGCGATAATCAATCAATCAATCAATTTTTTTATATAGCGCCAAATCACAACAAACAGTTGCCCCAAGGCGCTTTATATTGTAAGGCAAGGCCATACAATAATTATGTAAAACCCCAACGGTCAAAACGACCCCCTGTGAGCAAGCACTTGGCTACAGTGGGAAGGAAAA